>NC_018475.1:0-203699 GCF_000277815.2 Encephalitozoon hellem ATCC 50504
CTCTTCATTATATCACTTGCAATAAATATTCCCATGTTTGCCTTAATTGTTGCCTTTGCCAAGAACAAGGGGATAGGAAACTTAAGCAAACTTTTATGAACAGGTATAAAACAAACAATTGTCTTTATACGGATGGCATTGTCCAAGCGTATTTGTAATTGTCTTTATATAATGTAGATGAGTAGGTTGTTCAAAGTGTTTATATTATTTAATTTGTAAATTGACTTGGATAATTTAAAAATCATTTTAGCGTTCAAATTAGTACTTATTTGTGCTCGTTATTACTTCACTTCTCAATATTGTGAATTTCTGTTGATATTTGATGGTGGGATATTTACTTTTTGATCTAAGCCTAGATATGTTTTCCTTTAGCTCGCCATTAGGAATGATTTGAAGAATCCTGGTTTTGTTGTCTGATAGAAGCTGTGGCAAATGTTTAAGAAGAAAGTTTCCAAACTTCTCATAATTAACTCCACAAAGAATGGACCCAAGAAAATAGTCTATAAGAAGGGTGTGTATCGAAATGCTATTCTTGAGACATACCATTCTCTTCAATACAGAGTAAAATAAGCTATCTACGGTTTCAAAGGTTACTACCACTTCCAGTACTTTTTCTGATATAAGAAATATGTTTCTCTCTAGCTCTGCTTCTTCTAGGGCAATGATTTTTCTATATCCTGTTTTCCTTCTGTATGAAACATCAAGGCAGCAAAATATTTTTTCTATTTCTGAGCGCTCCTTTACATGACTTTTTATTTCTTGTGTTTTCTTTATTTTTGGCTTTTCTTTGGCCTTTTTTCTTTCATTAGCCTTTTCTATTCTGAACTTCTTGAATAGCTTTCCCATTGAAGTAGGGCGATTAGAACAAATTAGTTAACTCAATATAATTTATTAATCGACTATTATTTCATCTAACTTCACGTCCAGACTCTTAGTGCTGACTGTCAACCTCACGTTTGGGCTAAACTTAAAAACGAGAAATAATGCAGACAAGATGAGTGTAGTAAGAAACGAGAATACCGTCAAAACCATCAAGAATCCGTCAGAGAGGTAGCATCTATTTAGAAATGTGATTGTATAGTTGAGGGAATCCTTTAGAGGGATATCCTCTTGATTTACTTGGAATCCGTTGATCTGGCTCAGAAAAGAAATAAATCCAGGCGATATAGAGCTTCTTCCACCAAGAGTAACATAGAAAAGTGCGTCTAAAAGTAGAAATGGGCAAAGAAACAGAGCATATGATGTTGGATATAAGTATTTCATAAACCAATATCTATCTCTTAGATCTTCTAGCTCCATACTCAACCAAAGAGGCCTTAAGAATGTTGTAAGTATGAATGCTGCTACTCTGGCTATGTTCAATGTATAGTTGTCTTTTGAAAAAGCCTTTACCATTGTCATGAAAACAACCATTCCTAGAGGTGTGATAAGAAACATCAGAACTGCTCTTGCAGTCAACACATCCCTAAGCTGAGTTATACCTAGGAGAAGGCAGAAATAGGATGATCTTATTATCGAGAATACACACTCATATACCAACGTTGAAATCAAAAGAGATATTTGGCTATAGTCACACCTGAATGATTCTTTTCGAAGAAGTGTACTGTTATCCAGGAAGGTCGAGTCATTAAATATAGAAAAGCATGTGACAAATGGCAGCATGCTATAGGCAAAGAAGTCCAAGACGTCGTTGTACAATATTTGCAGGTCTCCATAATTTTTTTCCAGAAAGATTTGCAGGTCATAAAGATATTTTTCACCTGGTGTCGAGTACTCTGGCGATATTCTGTTAATGAACTGAAAGACGGAGTACTTCACCTTGTCACATAAAAAAAAGAATAACAATGTTGCCATTCCCATTTTGAATAAAAATACATTTCTCATGACCTTATTTCTGTAATCTATTTTCAGCTGCCTGACGAATAGATGCCAGACATGCCTCCATGAGACTGAAGAGATAGCGAAGCGTTGTGTGTTTTTTTCAAGAGTAGCTTCGCCATACCACTCCATTGCTTTCTTTGTGCTCTCCGGTGAGCGTAAGTCTTGAGGCTTTATGTTTCTTATTTCTAGTTCAAACAAATACTCTGCAATGGAAATATTCAATGGCCTTTGCATCCCAATAGAAGCAAGAAAATCGTCTATCCCTGAAGTGGGCCCTGCATAGACTATCTTTCCTCTATCTAGAAATATCATGTCATCGAACAACTTAAACATCGAATTTCCTGGCTGATGCACAGTCATCAAGACGATCTTGTTTTTAGTTTCTGCATACTTTTTTAGTATTCGGACGGTGTCTAGAGCCAGGCGCGAATCTAATCCGCTTGTTGGCTCGTCAAGGAATATCACATCAGGGTCTATCACAAGCTCTACAGCAAGCATGACCCTTCTTCTTTCTCCTCCGGAAATAGACGAAATCAATGTCCCTCTCAATCTTTCCAGCCCTAGATCCCTGATTATATCATCTATTATTGATGGGATGTTGGAGTCTTTTATCTCTCTTCCTCTGAAGATAAGTGAGTATCTTATAGATTCTTCTACTGTGAGCCCCGAGGTAAAGGTATCGAATTGCTCTAGGTAGGAAGTTGTTTCAAGCCATTTGTATACCTTCCTTTGCTTCCCATCGAAAGTAACTATCCCAGACGTCAACGCATCGCTGTCTACGTTGCCCATTAGGAGATTAAGGAAGGAAGTTTTACTACTTCCACTCCCTCCCATTACAGCAGTCAGCCTTCCAGAAACTATTTCGCCAGAAATTCCGGAAATAAGATCCACATACTTCTGGTTGAGGTTTTTATTCTTATTAGGCACTTTCAAAAATACATTTTCAAATCTTAGTACCCGGCTTGCCATACCCTTTTGCCATTCTTTGCCTTGAAAAGACACAAGTGACCAACCATCCTTGTGGTGTTGCACATTCCTTATCGTTTGCGAGGGAAGCGAATAAACACTTTGCTTTGCCAATATAATACTCTCCTTTACTAAGATACTTTAATTAGATATTTTTGGTTCAAGACTCAAAGGAGAAGGTCCATTGAAGCTCCTAAATGCCCAAATTCAGAAGACATCAGGGCTTATTTGCTTTTCCCGTGCGAATTGACATTGATTCCTCTTGTTTCCACATAAAGCTGCGTACTCTTCTCCATCCTTGGAAAGTATCCTTTTCTTGTAGTGTAGTTTTCCTCGTCCTTAAGAGTGAGCCGCCCCTTCAACGATATTTCTACAGGCTTAAAAACCCCATCCTCGCTACTTTCACCCAGTGACTCCCTCTGCATGGTGACACTCTTGAAGGTTCTAAGAAGCTGCGAAGGCTCAAGGCCAGAAGGGTATTCTCTCATTCTTTCAATTTCAGCCAGCTTAATAAGATATGAAATATAGTGGGTGTTTATGATCTGAAACTCCTTTTTTTCAAATGCATGTAGCTCATTCATAGCATTTCTATACTCGCTTTCAATCTTATTTCGAACATCGCTGATATTGCTCTGGAAGGCCTCAACATTTTTCCTGAAGTCACCTATACTTTCCTTAAGTTTTTTCTCCTCCTCGACCAATCGCAATTCCCCTGCCTTTAAGAGCTCCTGAAGTTTGTCACAGGCCTCTACATAATTCAAGAGACTATGAGATCCATTTGGAAGTTCAGAATGGTTTCCACTTATCTTACACTTGGTACAGACCGGAATAAAGCACTCTTCACAGAAGTAATCTACCATCGTGTCCATGTGGCTAGCACAGTAAATAAACTTTTTCTTTCCAACTTCATTGAAGTAATATCTTACATGTCTTTTGAGAAAATGGTCATTGTGCACCTCTTCATCACAGTCACTACAAAAACTTGCCCTTTCTGCAGGGCAGAAGGATGTCGATTGGTTCACACGGCATCTATCACATATAAAGCTTCCCTTCGACCTCATCTCTAGCTCTGCATCGTATTCAAAGGTTATTTCAAAAAGAGGCAGAATTTTGCTTGGGTCCTTGATGGCATACCAATAATTCCTTATGTCTGTCTGTGAGTCAGATAGGAACCCCACATGATATCCAGGGTCGCTGGTAATGAAAGAGTTGTAGTGCCCAGGAGGATTCATCTGCTTGACATATTCTTTCGATACATAAATCGACTCTCCAACAGCAACAGAGCAGAGTTTAACCTTGTGGGTGATGGAATCCTGAGATAGTGGAACACCGAAAACAGGAAAGTAAGTCGTGGGGCCTATCTCGGTACAGAATGCCCTTATTCTCTTTGTATCTCCAAATCTCTTCTCAAATGCTGCTGTTTGCTGCGGGTTCGCAATTTCCTCTAGCCTTTCTATTTTCAAGGTTGTACTGTCTAATAGATATTTCAGCAAATACTCAATGTTGTGCATGAGGGGAGCAAAAAACAACAAACAAATCCCGTTCCTGAAAATTGATAATAGATCTGTAATATATGAAGATAATTTATTTCGGATCCTAATACTCATGCACTGAGAATACCTATTTGCACTATAACAGTGAAATCGTCTCCTAATGAATATGCTAGTATGTGAGAATCTAGAAAGGAGAAAACAATGTCTCCTTTAAATTCCTCCAGAACCCTTAGATCTTTTCCTCTAACCCTCACAGTCACTAAATCAGCCTTATGCTCAGGAACCCTAAGTCCTATGTATTCAGACTTTGTTCTAATAACCCCAAAAGACTCTAATACAAGTCTTCCAGTCTTCTCGGCTTTTATTTCAATCTCGTCGGAGCTTAGAGCCTTGAACCCGTTTGCTACAATGCTGAGTAATGGAACACCTCCTGCAATATTGTAAGTCTCATCATACACTTTCACTCTCTTTTCCACCCTAATCAGATCTCCTCCTATGCTGGCTTCATAGTTATATTTTAGTGTTTTATCCTCCAAAGTAAACTTCTGAGTTTGACTCAACATCGCCACAAAATCCTTGATCCCAACTGTAAAACAGCAATCGCAAAACTCCGGCATCTCAACTAGAATCGACCTCGAACATATGCTTGTTTTTGAGACAGTTATTTTCGAGGAGAACTTCCTCATAAACATGAGAGTGCTGTGAAGTAAGGGAGATAGCCTGATGCTTCCCATATGAATGGGTAGGCACCAAAATTGCTCTTCAACAGAAAATCAATTTTATTCACATCAAGACTCCGTTCATGGAATAAGTCACATAATGTCAAAGCATGCGATCGTTCCTCCATTTATCAGCACCTCACCTATATATATTTCCTCCTCTCCATCAGCCTGGAGATAACTATCCTTTAGATGCGTATTTACATGCATGTCAAAGTTTTCCAGCACTCCTCGATATGTTTTGTTGTTGAGAGTAATAATTCTAACACTCTTGCTTCTGTTCTTTTTGAGGATCTCTAAGGCTGGCAATTCCATTCGAAGGGTATCGCACTGTTAAATTATCCATCATTTTCTTTGCGTCCTTTTCTTCTGCTTTACTGTAACTGTCTCTCCGCCTAGAGCATCACTGTTCTTCAGGAGTGTATCCCCTCTATAAACATCCTGCTTGCTTACAGATATCCCTGTTCTATCGTAGATGATTTTCTTGAGCATCCTAACATTTGAGCAATCTATCACTAAGCTTTCATACTCTGTTTTAATCCCTTTGTCGAATATCACTGTTACATGGCTTCCTTCCTCCCCTTGTATCTCTGAGTTGCATGATCTTGCTTTTAAGTGATCATTTATCTTCTCATCAGCAATGTATTCATTACAAAACGGGCACCTCTTGTAGCCAATGCTATTCCTTACTTCTTTATAGTATCCATCTTCAAATACATAACAAGCTCCGCTTTCTTTCAAAATCCCGACGACTTTAAATCTATTGAATTCAGACAGCGAATGAGATCTTCTCCTGAATCTCCTGCGATACTTGTAGAAGTCATACACCTCTCCCTTCTCAATCTGGCTCACAACTCTCAAATAGCTTTTTCTCACTCTGAGATAATCCTTCTGGGCTTCTGGATCGATTGGCAAAAGTGCTAGTTCTTCATCCAATGTGCTGCCTCTCATCACGCTCTCCAATGCAGCTTTTTTTATGATCTTCCATCTCTCTTCGTCTGGATACAATACTGTAAAGCTCATGGGCTTTCTTCGGCATGTTTCTATAGTTCTTCGGAAATCATCCTTCTGTGCCATAGAAGTAAACACAATCTTACCAATACCAGATAAATGCTTTGTTTTAGTATCCAATGGCCTTAGGTTTACAATAGGCACTGTAAGTGTTCACCATAGGTATTATAAATAACCTTGCATAAGCCCCGAATGGAGAAAATGGAAAAAAAGACTTCAAAACAAGAAAAGCCTAAGGTATTCGACTCGCCTGCGACGAAGAAAAAGGTGATGACACCGTTAAGATCAGCCCTGCGCAGCTCCAATGGGCGGATCGGGATCTTTCTCAAGAAGATGCAGGAACTGAGCTATGAGGACAAGGAAAACCTATAAAAACAATGACCAAAAGATTAAATTCGATCAAAGTCCATTTTATTTAGAGCCTCGGTTACTCATATGTCTACTTTATATAATATGCATGCTTTATCACCTCAAATGGATCATTTTCAATGCATTTTCCATTCACTATGTAGTTGTCCAAAATTATGTGTGTTTCCTTGAAATTGTATATGAAATGCAACTCACAGACCTTGGTAAAGAACCTATCATAGATCGACATGAGATTGTTTATCAAAGAAAGCACATACATCTCGTTTTCATCCTCCACAACAAAGGCTATGAATAGATTTCCAAACCTATTGAAGACGATGGTCTCGCTTCCATCGATAATGTTCCTCTCCTCCTGAGCGATCACCATCGATCTTATTTCCTCATCGGAGAGAGTGGCCTCGTATGTTCTTTTTAGCCTTGTTTCTCCGTTCAGACTAAATCCGTAGATCTTCTTTATCATGAGATGGTAAACATCATTATTTTTCTAACCGGTATGAAACATTGATGACGAGGATCCCCACCTCACCCTCAATGGGGCTTCTAAGTAGCACAATGCTTTGTGAAGAGGAAATAGAGGAGCTAAAAAACACCACCTTTTTCGACGAAAGAGAGATAGAGCACTTGTACGAGAGATTCCAGTTTCTAGATAAAGAGTCTCGTGGATACCTCACATATAACGAGCTGAACAATATCCCTGAGTTCCAATCAAATCCTTTCAGTCATCTAATAATGAAGAGTATTGAGAAGATGACAGATTACGAAAAAATGACATTTCCCCATTTTCTCGAGTTCCTGGGGATTTTTTCCGAGAAGGCCAGCAAGAAAAGCAGGATAAGATACCTATTTGATATCTTCGACTTGAACGGAGATGGTAGGCTTTGTAGAAATGTCCTTATCAGAGTTAACAAGATGATGGGTCAGGATGGAAAAACAGAAGAAATCGAAAATCTCTTAAACATTTATGACGAAGGAGGAAAAGGATACTTGGACATATCTGATTTTAGCAAATTTTATGAAAGTGACCCGCTTATCGATAAGAACATGATCATTGACTTCTCGAAGAATCTAAAGCGGCGTAAGCAGGTGGGATTCATGCAGGTATTATGGCCATCGACCTACAAAGACGGAGAATGAGTCGGGGAGACCCCGGCACCCATCGATTTTTCCAATAAAACCTGTGGTATTACAACTTCTGCCTATCAACGGGCAGCCTAAACTCATACACATAAATAGAGAATTTGAAAGCCCACACCAAAATGTTTTTCAAGAAACATACAGAGCCCAAGCCCTTGAGGGTGGAAGAGGAGCTGATCCTTCTTTCAAACAGACTATCTGGATCGATATACTATGAAGATCAGGCTGATGCGCTTAGTAAGGTTTTAGAAATGTCAGGAGTGTATCCTGTCGAGGTAGGCGTGCATGCACTCCAAGATGTGATCTATTCGATGGAAAAGATGGAGGATGTATCCATTCACCTTGACATACTCAACAATATTCTCGGCTGCACCCACAGGATGGAATTTATTGACATCATTGTGAAGAATCCTGAAACTTTGAGGATATTATGCGATTGTATTAAGAACGAGAAGAAGGAAGGAGAAATATATGACCTGCTTTGCGTTCTGAGTGCTTCAGAGCTCTTCCCACTCAAGGCTATAGGGATCCCAGGTATGGCTTACCATTGTGCCCAGATGATTAAGGAAAAGAAGATGGGGCTGATCCCCAGGCTTGTTGAGCAGGATCAGAACTTTAAAAGAGAGCTTACATTTATGGGGATATTCGAGAATCTTTTAAAAGTACTTCAGGATGGCTTTTCTAAGGACGCAATGTCTACCTTGGTGTTACTACTCAGAGACTGCCCGTTCAACCAAAATTATTTCGACGAGCTAAAATGGGACTTTATTCTCAAATTCATAGACAAACATCCAGGAGAGGTGTTTGATGTTCTCTCTTCCTTGATAGATCTTAAGAATACCGATTGTAGAAAGCTTCAATCTTCTGTCTATGAAAAAATCGATCTTGCACTTGTTCTTAAGTCCAAGAGATGGAGTCTCTTGTATCTTATTATAAAAGATAATAGGTCATATACAGAAAAGCTTCTCGAAACTCCCATATTCGATAAAATAGAAGAGGAGCTTCCAAAGGAATCTCTTGTTAGAAGGCGAAATGAAATCTATCTATTGGTTGACTACCTTCTCTTCTGGAATGACTTTGATGCTTCAAGATTAGACTCATACAAGATATATACAATGAAGAGCTTGAGAGAACAGAGCATTCCTACAGGCGATCTGATTGAGAGAGCTTTTGGGATAATCAGTCAGTTTGACAATAGAGAGGAGAGTGCAACATTCGATGCATTAATATTTATTATTTTTAACTTCGAGAAAACTAGGGCAGAAAAAATGATTCCAGTACTTTCTGGGATATTTGGAGATTATACCAGGCCTAAACTGCATAGATCCTTATGCCTTATTATTCTTTTAATGCTCGAAATAACTGTAGATGGAATTAATATTAATCGTTATACTGCAGATCATCTATTAAGAGAAGCAAGGCTTCTCTTGTGTTCCATAGACTTGAATTCGCCGCTCTATCTCACTAACGAGATGGTGGACATTCTTGTAAACAACATTGGAGATTTGGTTTGTAGCAGATAACAAATTCTTTTAGAAATAAATTTTAGTTGTGTTATTGTCACCCCCTCAGAGATTTTGCATTCTCGTTCATACCACTTTTTTGACCTCTTCTGAGAAAAGTCTTAGGAACGTCTCGACATCTTCAGTGCGTGATAAAACATGTGTTCCCTCCGGTATTTTCTCAACCCGAGAATTTCCAACCAGCCTTAGCTTAGCTTCAATGTCTGTTATCGAATACTCATCTTTTCCAGACACCACAAAGAGAAGCCTTGTGCCACCTTTATTAAGCCCTGTGTAAAACTCGTCTTCCAGGTAGCTGGAAAACATGTCTTCCTTTCCATATCTAGAAAAGATATCCAAAATCCTTCTTGGCGTTAGGTATGAACCCGTACCACAATACTTAATTGCCACATCTTCCTCTTTTCTCTTTATCATTTCTCTCGCCCATTCCAATATCTTAGGAAGATCCTTATTCTCGTTCTCCTCGAATTCGACATCGCTTACAGCCCCAAGAAGTACAGCCAGCTTGACCCTCTTATCCTTCGTCTTGTTTAAGTAATGAATGATATCCTGGCATCCAGTCGAATTTCCAATCAAAACTATGTCTCCTTTAATCTGATGAATTAGGCTTTCCAAGTCCTCTACGTCATCATCAATTGTGAAGAGCCCATAATTAGGATAGGACCTCATTTCGGGAATTATGAGCTCATATCCATTCTCAAGACAGTATTCATTCAGCATGATGGTAGGCAGACAGATCGATAAGCGAGATCCCAAACCTCCAACATATATAACCTTTATATCACTTTTAACCTGATTGGAATATGCAACTAAGTTGTTTTTAGGATCATATACAAATATCTTTCCCTTCAGTTCCTCTCCAAACATAAGGGATAGAAAGTGCTCAGATTATATGATTGCATTTAGGTTTAATACTGTCATGGAAGATCTTTTCGCCCTTCCCCTGTAATGCATGGGGTTCTAAGAAGAAAACTCGTCTAAATCACAGAATGAGTCACTCTGCCCACTGCCTCTAAAAATTTAGACGTGATCATCTAAAAACCTTTGTTATCTTTATCTGGTTAAAAGAAGATGAATTAAGGTTTCGGGAATAAAACTCATCTCCTTCTTGAACATCGCAGAGAACATAGCACAGTCCTTTGCACAATCCTTTTGTGAAACAAAATCCTCCTCTGATAACACGTCCAACTATGCAGTCATTTTCATTAAGAATAAACGCACATCTATCGGCATGTCCCTTCTCAAGCTCAAAAGAGGCAAATACAGCCGGAACGTCTGTGTATATGTACATAAAACCAATGTCAATCTCCATTTTCTTCGATTTTGGTGTCCTCTCATACTTACTTTTGATAGGTTCCATGTACGATTGTTCAAAATCCTTGTAGAGCTTAGACGTCGCGTAATCAAACGGGTAAACCATATAATCGCCTTCAAGCGCAAGCCTTTGGAGCTCCTCAACACATACCGGAATAATCCCTGCATTCACAACATCCTGCCAGAAACTCATAACCATGTTTCTCCTAAGAAGTACCTTTCCAGACTCTGATCCCGAATGACTTTTCACAAATATGGCTCCGCCGCACTCATGAAGTATGATTTCGTCAATACCTCCTCCTTTCTTGTACGACAGAATCTTAGCAAATCTTTTTGCGTCATCAATTTCATCAAGGAACAGCCCATCTGTCTGTATCAGTGATAAACAGCATTCAATTCTACTATGTTTCTCCAAAGATACAATTGACTCCACCTCCTCAAGATCAGGCGTGATGATAGTCAAGAACTTCTCGCTGACAATTGCTTCAAAAACTATATTCCCATGTCTAATTCTTTGTACGACATTTTCAAGACTGAAGTTTATTCCAAGAATCTCTGTGTTTGGCCTAACGTATACAACAACATCCTTATAGGACTCGTCAAAAACAAATCCCCTGGTTCTCTGGGACTTGTAGATAAACTTGCTGCTTTTAATCCTTCTTCTTAGGGGAATAGATGTATTCCACACCTTCATCATCTCAAATCTTTTTGCATACCATACATGTGTTCTCAACCCATGGCGGTCTTTTTTTCTCATATGCTTTTTCTTCTTTATGCGTTTTTCATGGCTCCTGAGCCTCCGTCTTAAGTAGAAAGGTAGTCTTTGAAACATCATCGACTTCTTTCTGTTGCTTTCAATGGCCGTCTCGATGAGCTGGATCTCCTTTGCTCTCTCCTCTACAAAACTGATTGGAATTATTTCTTTTTCAGCCATTCAAAATATTTGTCAGGGTCCTAGTTTTGAGGCCAATACCTCGTCACCACCATTTGTTCATGAGAAAGCAGAATCATGTCCATGATAAATGCCTAGGCGTCTCCCTTCCCATGGACTGCGTGATATCGTCCCAAAACGCATTCATAGTCGATAGAGTGCTGCAAGCAGTTGGAGGGTCCACAATCTTGATAGACACCACAAATGAAATAACTCTCCAAATGATTACGCCTGATAGGGCCCTTGTGCTTAATCTCAGCTTGGAAAAGTCTTTTTTTACAAGCTTAAGCCTGAAGAATGGATGTGCACTCATTCCGATACAGAAATTTTACATCAAGAAAATGAGGCAGCTGAAGATCACTACAAACGAATATGTTGTGGTATTCGAATACGTATTTGATAAATACGCTTTGAGGAGAAGGGTGTTCCATAGCCAGTCTGCACTCTTCACAATTGATTTTAAGATAGACTGTACAGGAGAAATTAACTCGAATGTCATGGGGTTGGCCCTTAAAGAGATTGGAGATAATCTGGCGACTCTTAGGGTTGCCAACAACACGGGAGAAATATGTAGCGAAGAGACTAGAATGAGGTTTCCATTGGCTTTCCACACTGATTTTTGTGTGGAGGTCATCGGAGGAAACCTGAAGAGCGTATTTGAAGTTTCCGATTTATTTATCAAAATGCTCATAAACTATGGCTCTTCAAATTCATCGATCAACTTTGTTCTCCTAGGCAATGGAGCCAGAGCTTCTTTTTTTGTAGCAGCCATCCACAATTCAATCGGCAATCGAACCTGAATGAGTGCCTTATGTATCCTACGTTTTCGTCCAGATATCCCGTAAAGACCCAGAGAACCTATGACTTACTAAAGCATCCTTAGATCTGTGGTATTAAATTGTTATGATAAGCTAAATCTCTTTATGTAAAATATGTTTGGAAAACCCCTAAATGAAATTCAACAAAAGATGTCTGACTGCATTTTCTGAAGAGAAGCCATTTATGGCTATGGGAACGAAAAGCAAGCTATTTGACACATCATTTTCCCTGACCTCCGAGTTGTTTCTGTATGACTATAGCCTGGGAATTCAATATCCTTCCTTGCAAACAGACAACAAATTCTACAAGCTCAAGTGGTGTAACTGGAATGATGGGGAAATCCTAGCAACAGGAAACGAAGACGGAAAGGTGACGCTATATGCACCATCACCTGAGAAAAATGCCTCCTTCGAGCTTCTATCTAGCTGCAGTGTTCTTGAAGGGGATGTGCTGGGGCTAGATTTTAACTCATCAAAGGGAGTTCTTGCAGCGGGGTCTTCCAATGGAAAGATTATATTTTGGAACCTGAACAAACTTGATAGCCAGTATACAAGCGACATTCCACTTACCTCGAATATAACCTGCCTGTCGTGGAACAAGAAAGTGTCCAGAATTTTGTGTGCTGGCACAGATGACGGAAAGATACTTATTTTGGACATCAGAGCTAAGAATGTAGCGATGACCCTCGGGGGGGATGAAATAAAGTTTGTATCTGACGTGATGTGGCATCCAAATGGATCAACATCAATTTTGGCTGCAACAAACCTGAAAGGGCTTCAATGCTTTAATCTCAGCTCGGATAGCACATCACAAATAGGGGAGCATGGAAATGGATTGATAAAACTATCTGTGATAGATAAGGGCCACATAGCCGCATCTTCCAAGGACCAGATCGATATAATAGAAATAGGAGACAACAAGGTTGTTGACTCGATCGCAGTTGATGGCATATTTGAAGTAAGCTTTTCAAAAAGGGATCCACTGATGACACTCTCATATGTTGGAGGAACTACGGAAATTCTGCCTCGGATAACAACTGACATTCTACCAGTGAATCCTGGATGCATAGTTGGAAATAATGTCATTGGAAAAGATATGTACGAGATTGAGTATGAGGGAATGAAAGATATCGAGGAAGATGCATTTATTGGGAAGATCAAAAAGCTTCTCTATCCGGATGGAAGCTACAACATCGATAGAAAGGGGTTAGGAGAGCTTCTGTTGGGTGAGGCCATAGGAAAAGAAAACTCCGAGAATTCTGATACAGCAGAGAGACTAAGCGAAAAGATGTCCAATATGGACTTGGGGCAGAGGCTCGATCTCAATGATCCTTTAACGCTGGCTCTAATGAAAGGAGATCTTGAGGACGCCTATTCTGAGTCTACGAAAAGCAGCAAAACGATACCTTTTTTTCAATTTCTGGCTTTGGCTAAGGGAAATGGGTCCCTGCCCTTTGATTCCGATGATCCACTGATCCTTTTGTCCACTGCACAGATTACATCAACGTATACGCATCTATTAGAAAAGATATCCATTTCTCAATGGCTAGCTCTTCTTTCGATAATAAGTTTTTCTCCACTGTCCGATGAAGAGTTTTTTTCAAACGCTATGGAGTTATCTAATAGGCTTGGCGACAAGGAGAAGCTTCTTGTATATGCCATGACTAATAATCTGGAAAAGTATTTCAAGCTAAAAGAGTCAATGTATCAAACACCCACAAGTGTTTATGGTGTGCGAGACTTCTTCCAGGAGTACAAGGGGATGATAGTAGATTTAGAGTCGATGGGTGGCTTTTACAAGAGTCCTATGATTTCTGAGTATTTTTGGTATTCATCGGCCCGTGGAGAAATTCCTGTTAGGATCAAATACGAAGATTTAGGTATCAATATTTATCTTGGAAAAGCAAGCAGCAACGTGGTTTCTGTTAACAAGCTGGGATCTCCTGCTATCAGGGATATCCAGAATAGGTCCAAGCCGTTGGAAGTCCCTAAGAGATCCCCAACTTTGGAGCCACAGAGACACCAGAATTCCAGCATCATAGGAAAACATCCAACACCATCTATCAAGCCTAATGGTGTTATATCAAGGCCCCCATCACTTTCTGAACAGAACGAAAGTAATTCTAGATCGCCCAGGCCTCTAAGCAAGCCAAGTATTCCCGGTGTAAATAGCAGCTTCGCTCATAAAAGTACGGTGCAGTCACCGCCATCATCTATGATTCATCAGCAAATCCCAAAGCCAGTTAGCCCTAGTTTAGGATCTTCGAGATTGTCTCACTCCTCTATTCATCAGGAAAGCCAGCAAAAGATGTACATTCCTAGGCCAGGATATAGAACTGTGCCTAACACGCCTGCATATAGCTCGGGGCCAAAACTCAGCTCTTCGAAAACATATAGTTCGATGCCGGACATTTCAAGCCTTTCTAGCAGTGCAACACCAGTCTCAACATACGGCATGATGTCTCGTGGGTCGCATGGAGGCTCATCTCAAGCAACCACATCAAAGCCATACATACCTAGACCGGGGATGTCTTCTAGCCCCCTACTCACTCCTCAGGACCAACAGCAGAAGACTACCATTCCAACTGCAGGGCCCCAAGTAAGAGAGGATATACAGACAACTCCTCAAGTTCTAGACAACAGTCCTCAGAAGACAATGGACAGCCTGAATCCAGAAGAGATACTTGTCACTTTCGAAGACATCACTAAGAAACTGATAGAAAGGGCATCAGCCAAGGCAAATCTAATAGTTAGGAATAAGCTCAAAGAGGTTACAAAAAGGCTTTCCATATACAATAGCGTTGCAAAAGATACTTTTAGTCCTCTAATTCTGAAGGGAATCGACCGGATAAACAATGAAATCAAAAATGATGAGGACAGCGATGGAATGAAGCAGAGGATTAGGGAGATAATTCTTGAATGCACCGAGACAGGAGAAAACAGAGCAGACCTATGGATGCCCAGTGTATACACTCTTCTACAGATGGTCTACCATTAGTGATTAAAGCAAGATAATTAGTATTCGTACTACGACTTGAGTTTTTTTAACTTTGTTTTTTAGGGGAAAAAGGACATTCCTCGTCCGGGAATCGAACCCGAGCCTGCTGCGTGAGAGGCAGCTATCCTAACCACTGGACCAACAAGGATGCCATGCTCACCCGCAGAGACCTTCACTGATACAGCTGCCGCATAGCGTGTTCAACACTTGAAACACTTATGAAAACTTTCTCTATTCAGAGCCTATAAACAGAAATGACACGATACATTCTGGGCAGTGTAATAGGGTCGGGAACATATGGCGAGGTGTATGAGGCAATAGATACAGAGACAAAGGAAAAGGTTGCCTTGAAAAGGATAAAGCTCAATGAGAGAGAGGGAATGCCTGGAACTGCACTCAGAGAAATATCAATCCTGAAGAAGCTCAATCATAGAAATGTTATAAGCTTGGTGTCTACAATCCACACAGACACATTACTGACTATGGTGTTTCCATTCATAGACTATGAGCTAAAAAAGTACATCGAGATGAACACAGGAATGAATGTAATGGAGCTCATCAATCAATTGATATGTGGGGTGCATTACCTACATAGAATGAATGTTGTTCATAGAGACCTCAAGCCTCAGAATATCCTTGTCACGAGCGATGGAGTGCTTAAGATAGCAGACTTTGGATTGTCAAGAAGCCTTGAGATAAGGGTTCCACCCTACTCCAGTGAGGTGGTCACTCTTTGGTACAGATCCCCCGAACTACTCATGGGAAGCACAAGCTACAAGTTTTACGTAGATATATGGAGTTTGGGATGTATAATCTACGAGATGATAACGCTCGAGCCTCTTTTTCCAGGAGAAAGCAAAGAGAACCAACTGACTCTAATCAGAAGAAAGGCAGGAACACGAAGGTCTCTTAAGAATGTGATTGAGAAAAACTTGACTGCACCAAAGTTTTTGATGGAGATCATGCTAAGATGCCTCGACTTCAATTACAACCAGAGGATTAGTGCAGACGAAATAGTAGAGATTCTTGAGAACGAATATGGGGCCCAGTGAGGGCTGCTGCCAGATCAGGATCAGAAAGAAAAGACTGCTAGAATTGAATTTTGATATCAAACAACGGTTTTCAAATCCCTAGATAATGAAGATAGAATGGGGAAAGCTGATAATTGAAAGGAGGTTTGGGATGAAGCAGAAAATCAAGCCCCGTGTGCAGAGGGGCTCTGCTACAGAGTATGGGGGAGTAGAGAAGTTATCTGAGGAGCTGGCTATAAGGAATAAGAAGATATCTGGAGGGAAACCGGCGAGAGTCCTGGAGGAGTCTGAAGAGCAGAGTGATGTAGATATTGCTGTGGAGGGGCTTATCCCATCACTTGAGCTTTCAAAGACAATACCTCCCCGTGTTCCATATGACAAGATAGAGAAAGAGCTGTTCAAAGATGTTGAAAGCAAGATTTTTGATTTATGGAAGGGGCGGCAAAGATGCGGAGTGTTCGAGAGAAACATAGAGATATGGAGACAGCTATGGATTACTTGCGAGAGAAGTGATGTCATAATACAAATTGTTGACGCTAGAAATCCAAAATTCTTTCTCAATGACGATATCCGCAAACTTTATCCAGAAAAAGAGCATGTTGTTCTCATTAATAAGGCTGATCTGTCTTCAAATAGAACAGAGATAAAAGAGTACAGGTGTTTTTACTACTCGGCGCTAGAGAAAAACAATCTGTTGAAGTTTATTTTGGAGTATAAAGGAAAAGTAGTTGGATTTGTGGGATATCCAAATGTTGGAAAGAGTAGCACAATCAACTCCATAGTGAGCAGTAAACGTGTCCGGGTCAGCCAAACACCCGGGAAGACCAGGCACATACAGACGATACATATCGACGGAGGGCCACGCTTGCTCGATTGCCCTGGATTGGTTTTTCCAAGACATAACAAGATCGACCTAATACTTCATGGGATTCTGAACGTTGACCAGTTGCTTGATTTGAGCGGGAGCGCCGAATACATTGTAGAGTTCATTGGGATCGGCAAGCTTTGTAAATTCTACTCATTGAAAGGGTTCTATAACGACTCAAGATATTCGAGGAGCACCAACTATATGAACCTGATGTCCATGACTAAGGGATGGGAAGCAAGTAGATGCCTTAAGACGATAGTCAAGGACTTTGTATCTGGAAAAATTCCTTACGACAGGACAGATGAGGACACTCCAAGGGCCATGTTCGATTGGTATGAGAAAGAAATAGCTCCTTGAGGGTTTGCACACAGTGATTATTTTCCCAAACATTAAAACCTTCAAACTTATATATACTTTATTAAGCTCTTAACCTAAAGCTAACAGAAAGGAATCCCGCCTTCGGAAAAGAAAGTCCTCCTTCTCCATCAACTCCACTCAGAAGAAATGCATGTATATAACGTCTGTATTGCATGAAACCTTATATCGTCATTATCGCTGTTAATTAAGTTGAAGAGCACCTCTTTGACCTGATACTTGTTCAGAACTGCATTTATCTCCGGAGATGCTTTAACTAACTGGAATATATCACTACATGCAAGGCACACCCACGAAGGGTTGCTGGACTTCAAGTATTTCTTGAGCACCTTGACTATTTCAACCTTATTCTTCATTAGCATATTCAGATTGGTGCTCCAAAAATCTTCTTTGTGGTGGTACTCGGAATCCTCAAACCTTCCAGAAAACAGCTCGTTGAGATAATTGCGTATGCAAAACTTTTTTGTATTCTGTGTTATTCTGCTGGAAACCTTCTCAAGATCCTGCACCAGCTCTTCGTCGCTGTACCCGCCTTCCAGAAGAACCTCTGTACATTTAGAAATGTCATTCAGCCTTCCTGGTGAGAAGGTATAGCCATTCTCGAGGGCATTCACAATTATTCCGTAGCATACTCTCAGGATCTTTTCTCTTGCCTTTTCTTTCACAATAATAACAACATCATCAATCAAAGTGTCCATCTTTCCAATGCACTCCATGTTGTAAGAAAATATAAGAATAATCATTAGTGTGTTGTACTGAATCTCCTTAACAAACACAGACGTGTGCAGGATCTCCATGAACATTTTGTTTGTCACAAGGACCATCTTCCTTTTCTCGACATCAAACTCCAGACTTGACTTACAGGACAAAAAGTCAATTAGCAAAGACAGGAGATAGTTGCTCTCGTCATACGAAGTGTTGTCCTTCAGCATCTGTTTGAAGAAAGACAGGTACTCTTTCCTATGACTTTTGCTCTGGTAAATCTTGGTCAGCAGCTCTGCACTTCTGTATCTTGAATAGATGTCTGGGCAAAAGAGAAGATCTATCAGGTCGTCTTCGTCCAATAGGTCCGCATGACTAAGAAGAATGGAGGCGCCTACGCTTTCCTTCCCAAGAAGCACCGAAACTTCCTTTCTATCCCCACAGCCTTTTATCTCCTTGAATCTGCTCACACATTTGGACACAACTTCAGGAGGTAATGAGTCTCTTGTTTTAGCTTCTAACTTTTCCAAAAACATTAGGCTCTACTGAGGATTCCATCTTTAATTTCTTAAAAACCTGGTATATTCACAGACTACTTGGCCTGCAGGTCTCCGGAGGTTACACACAGTCTCCATGCCTTTTATATGTCTCTACCGCAATGTCTGCGTCTTGTTCAAAACACCGGGAAAGATAAGCGGTGCTAAGCACTTGGCAATGTGAAGTACAAAAGTGGATCCCTGGATTTTCAGGATGGCAGTCTCGTTCAGGAAGTCAGAGCCTTTGAAGAATGTGACGAACAGGATTGGGAGAAAAGAGGAAAAGCAGGCGTTTCCATTGACAAAGATGGAAGAAGTTATATACAAGCAGCAGAAAATAGCAGAGGCTTCCCAAATAGTTATGGTGGACAAGTATTCTGATGATATTTTTGAATACTTCTCTAAAATCGACAAACCATTCGTATATGTTAATGATGGAGTATCATGGAAAATGAGGAGTCTTCTCGTGGACTGGATTATAGATATCCACGACAAACTTGGACTCTGCCATGACACTCTTTTTCTTGCAATCAATCTCATTGATAGGTTTCTCTCCATGAGATCAATCCCGAGCTCGAAGCTTCAGCTAGTAGGGATTTCTGCGCTAATGATAGCATGCAAGTATGAAGAGGTCGTGTGCCCTGCTCTCCAAACATTTGTTCTGCTAACAGAGAAGACGTTGACCGGAGAAGACGTAAGAAAGGCAGAAAAGTACATGCTACACACCCTCAACTACGACCTACAATATGTGTCGCCGCTCAACTTTCTTAGAAAGTGTTCCAAGGCCAACAATTATGAGATCAACAGTAGAGCAGTTGGAAAGTATCTATTGGAGCTTATGACTCTTTACGAAGAGTTCTTGAAATTTAAGGGATCGGTAAGGGCAGCAGCAGCAATGTACCTCTCAAGAAAGATGACATCCCAGGACCATTGCAAGAACTTGTTCCTCATGTACTCTGGGCATGCAAAAGATGATATAAAGGAATGCTTTAATGCTCTTATTCGTGTCATAAGCGAAAACATTCCGTTTGAAAACATACAGAACAAATACAACACCCCGAAATTCTTGCACGTGTCATCTTTTGTTAAAAAGTATGCCGAGAAAAACTTTAAATAGCTTGATCTTTACCTAATAAAATGCTTTCATTTGCTTTGGATAAACTGTCGTAGACTCATATATAGCTATAATTTGTTCAGGCTAAGGGCCCCAAAGAATGGTAAGTAGACAGGCAACCTATGGATTAACCATGCTTTATTTTTTGGCATTGATTGGAATTGCTGTGGGCAAATCCAACCGAATACTTGAATTGATTGTTCATCTCCCTCTTATATTTTTGAATTTCATACTGATGATGCTTCTAATATCAGCCGGACAACAGCTCTATCAAAAAAACCTCTGAAGATGCCTATGCCACTGCTACCTATTTGCAAATAAACAGAAACCACCACAGATGTTCCTTTTGAAGTTACAAAGCTGAGTTGCTTATAAAGCCAGCCAGCAGCTCAGAATCTATAATTCTAAACCGGACCATCTTTTCAATAACTATTCTGCAGAAAGACTCGTAATCCCCAAATGTCTCAAAGAAAATAGAAAGAAATAGCTTTTGGTCATCCTCGCCGAGTACAAAGTTCTCCTTGTAAATCTCCAGGTACGTAAGGAAGTGGGATATGCTTGGGGATCCAAGAAGGCAGAAGCTCTTAAAAAATGCTTTTCTGTCTTCAAAGTCTGTTTTTTCAAATTCTTCTCTGCTCATTCTCGGAACTTTCTTGGTGTCTTCGCTTTTTCCTTCATTGAGAAACTTCTCCACCTTGCTGGTGCCGGAGATCCTCTTCATGTTTTTTGCTATGTCCTCTGTGATCAGTTGTTTGAATGGGTTTATATCTTCCAGAGTCCTAAGAGGCATGTAGGAGCTGCTGATGTAAACACTGCTGCTTTCCTCGCTTGGATTGTGGTACTGCTCAAAAAGCAATGGTATGAGAATGCCCTTAAACTCCTGCTCGAAGGCTGGAAGCTCCTCCAAAAGGATCTTCAAAAACCCTTGCTTCTTTGCGAACTCTAGAGCCAATGCACATAGATATAGGCTATTTTCCTTTTTCTGGAGCATCCGAATTCCATCCACCAGCGACTTCTGTCTAGAGATGCACCCTAGCTGAGATACACACTCTTGTACAGAGAACCGGAAGCTTCTCATGGCCTGTACCACACAGAATACCTCTTCAAAGCCTTCTTCACCGGCAATCCCAAGAATTCTTTCTGCTTCTTCTCTGCACCCGTTCAAAGAGTCTTGAGAAATTTCGAGGCTCACACACTCAAAAAGAGAGCTAATTGTAGGTGTTTCTTTAGTCCAGAAAAAACTCTCCATTCCCTTAACACCCAGTCTTTTCAAGGTGAAGGATGCTGATATTAGCATCGAGCTATCATTGCTTGTCGATATCTCATCAATCATCTTCGCTATGCCGTTCTTGAAGTCTGCATCGTCTTTTGCCAGGTCAGATATAAAGCTGGCCATAATGGAAGACTTGTGCGGCATCAAGAGCACAACATTTTTTATGTCTTCAATGGCCTTTTCCTTATCTTTAGATAACCTGACTTCTTCTAATATACGCCAATGGTTCGTGCTGTTGATTCTCGCAATCGGGAGCTGCATATAAGGGAAAAATTTTCATGTGCTTTTAATAGCTTGCAGAACTAATGACTTAACTCTATAATGGCCCCTATAGGTCATTGTATCTTCTAGCCTTCCTTTTGCTCGAAACATAAGTAAGGCTATGCATTTGTAATTTTTGTTGTCTTTACCCTGTGATATGGACTCGTCAATAGGAATAAAAGGAAGTAATTTTGCAGTAGTGGCTGCAGACACAAGAGTCTCTAGATCCTTTCTTATCATCAAGGAGAATTATGATAAGTTCCATACAATCAAGGACAAGATTGTAATGTCAATTGTCGGAGACCAGGGAGACGCATTCAGGACCATTTTAAGTGTATCAGAAAGCGCTCAGTATGAGGAAATACAGAACGGGATAGAACTCAGCCCAAGCGTGCTGGCACATATGGTCCAGTCGAAGGTTCATGAGTCTCTCCGGAAGAGACAGCTTGATACATCGACAATAATAGCAGGGAAGGGCCCACAAGGATACGACCTGTGGTCTGTTGACAAATACGGAGCAATATCTTCCGTGCCATTTTGTGCTAGCGGATATGCTGCATACTTTGTATATGGAATCCTCGACAGAGAGTATTCTGAGGACATTACTGTTGATGACGCATTGAGGATTATCCAAAAATGTATTAACCTATTGAAGGAAAGACTTGTAATCGGCTTGGAGGGATTTATGGTAAAAGTAGTTACCGATGAGGGAGTTTTAACCAAAACCTTAGCACCTGAAATAAAAGACTAATGGCTTTTCGTGAAGGCACTTCTTCTAATTTGAACAACGTATCAGGCCAATCAATCTCAATTTAGCAGATATATTCTCCCATTTTCAAACAGAATAAGGTCCTTTTCTGCTAATCCTGTAAGGATAGACTCCACCTCTTTCTCTGTTACACTCATATCCGTCCCAAGATATTTCATGAAATCATCGATCTCCAAGATCCTAGGGTTCTGAGGGTCTGCGCTATAGTCGTAAAGTGCATGGCTCACAAAGCTAACTTTGTCTTCATCAACCATGGTTGCTTCTAGACGCTGCTTCAAGGTTCCCTTCTCATCAACCAGATCAAACTCGTCCTTTTCTTCAGAGGCCACAACTTTGATTCTTTTTCCAGGCTTGATAACTTTTTGGAATAGAGAGTCCTTGATCAAATTCACAGCACATTCTGCATCGTCGTATTCAACCACATCGCTCAGTCTTAGCTTTGCATTCGCAGTGGAAAGACGAATCATCGTCTCCAGCATTCTAGGCGTGATGGAGACAATTTGCTCCTTTCTGTCTTTGGTTTGCCTCAGCAAAGTATACTCCCTTACTATAAGTCTCGCTGCTTCTCTCGAAAGAACAGGTCTCTTTTGTCTGCAATGCTGGATGTATGCTCTGAATAAGTCTTGCTTAATTCCCATTCCCTCCTCTTCATATCCTTGAGCCAGCATGTGCATCCTTAGTACATGCTCAGAAATTAGCTGGTCAGCATCTGCATTGGATTTATCAAGAGTCACAAATATCAAATCAAATCGAGTCAGTAAGCTTTCGGGTAGCCTTACATTGTCCTGGGGAGGCCTTGACTCTCTATACTGCCCCCACACTGGATTGGCTGCCGCTAGAACAGAACATCTAGCATTCAGCGTAGTGTGAATCCCTGCCTTTGCTATCGTCACTGTCTGCTGCTCCATCACTTCATGAATGGCAACCCTATCTCCATCGCTCATCTTGTCAAACTCGTCAATACATACAACTCCCCTGTCCGCTAGTACCATCGCCCCAGCCTCTAGTCTCTTCTCTCCTGTATCTTTGTCTAAAACCACCGCAGCAGTCAAACCAACCCCGCTAGACCCCTTTCCAGTAGTTGCAACAGACAGCTGTGCTGCATTGAGAACATACCTGAGTAGCTGACTCTTTGCAGTCGATGGATCTCCAACAAGCAAGATATTAATGTCTCCGCGGATTTTACTTCCGTTCTTCATTATCACTTCATTTCCCCCAACCAAAAGCAAAGCTATAGACTTCTTGATAATATCGTGTCCAAATATGCTGGGTGCAATCGAATGGTGAATGTTCTTCATCCCCGATAACTTCTCAAACTCAATTTCTGGCACAACATCTCTTTCCTCTTCCTCTTTAGTCTTTTCTATGTTGTTTGCAATCACCACAGTCTTGAACCGGGAGGGAAACTGCTGCCCTCCATAGCAGAGACTCTTGTATATTCCATAGATCTTTGCCCTGTCCCCAGGTTTGAGTTTGTCAACCAAATCAAACGTCAATATAACCTCCACAGACCTTGGGAGCTGCCCTGGCGGTGCCTTCTCTGGCATCTCCTGTAAGACAACGGTCTGGTAGTCAAAATATTCTGAAAGCCCAAACTCAGTCACTAAAAGAGTTCCATCCACATCCCTTGTCGGATATACCGTATTGGTAACAGGAAGCTTCGTCACCATGGTAGAATCTCTATATTCCTTCGAATAGAATACATTCTTTGATGGATTATAATGAACACTCTTCATAACCTTAGGCCTGCATATCGAGCAGGACGTTACTATCCCTTCAATACAAACCATCTTTCCTATATAGATACTTGATAGAGTCCTGGGATTGAGAGTGTATTCTCCAAAAGAACCTTTGATGCCAAGGAATATCTTTCTTCCCCCAATGCCACTCAGCTCGTCCTCAGCAAATGGAACCAAGGTTGTAGGCTCTTCCATGATCCCTTTTGCAAGCGCCTTATCAAACGCACGCATATCATTTATGTTCAAAATAATCCTTTGGTGGTCCTCATATGGAAGCTTTGCAATAACTTCCGCAATGTCTCTATCTTGAGGTGTACGATAAGACTCTATGAAGCTTTTGAATGACTCGATGAATTCAGACTCCATTTCCTCCTAGGGTTCAAAAATTTCTGCTACATCAAGTCATGATATGAATCAGTGCTCTGCACAAAGCCCAGAAGTGGCTTTAAATCAATAGAATATCGTTTATTTTAGTTTATAATGGTGAAATCGTTATATGACATGAAGTTGGAGAAAAATATGTAAAGATATCTGAACCATACCATTTGAGACTTATGGAAAAGCATCATTTTGATAGGCACGGCATACATTCCAAAGGATACTGTGCTTGAAACTCTGGAAAACCCCATGTCGAACACGTACTTGCGAAACAATCCCTTAGATTTCAGCAATGCTCCCTTTGTACCACTATGTATTTTTAGAAACAGCCTTGCTCCCTTGTAGCAGGAGATGTGGTTTTTGTGCCCAGACACACCCTTCCCATCAAAGGTCATCAAAACATCAAATGGCTTTAACATATAAACCAACAGAAGTTTTGCGCAAACTTCTTTCGGGTCCCAATCTTTCCCGTCAGAAAAGGAGTCTGTTATGATCACATTTGCCCTAACATATGTTCCCACTCTTCTGAGCTCTTCTTCTCTTTCCTTTCCCTTTCCTTCTATATCTCCGTTCGACAAACAGAAAATGTCAATTCTTCCTTTTAGGTTTAACAGGGATGGCGAAAAGAACATGGACTCATCGTCGGGATGTGCAATGAGTAATAGGTATCTCCCAGGAATCAATGATGATCTTCTCAATCTTCTTACATTCCTTAGTATAGCAATCACCGAGATAGCTAAGAAAAGTGTTCTGAGCCTCGGGAATTTCTTAAACATCCTGGGGTGACGTAAAGAACTTGATATTGAAGTATACTCTTCCAAACACTTTTCTTTACACTTTAGCTCGATAATTAATCTTAAAGTGCTCTACACCACTGTGGAATCTCTCCAAGGTCCTCAGACATCACCTCGCTTATTTCTCCGTTATCAAATCCTATAAAAGTAATCCCACCATCACATGCAAAGCAATTCATTTCTGCACTTCCAGTATATTCTCCAACAACGCCAGACCTGTTGCAGTACTTCAGTCCACACTTATCCATGCTAACCAGTATTTTTCTGCTGAATGTAACCCTCTTGATCTTATCACCATGCCTGATCGTAAGTAATGGCTTTCTGGCCCTCAAGTCATGGAAATAAACAATTCCCTCACTTGTCCCAACACCAAAGTCTATTCCGTTGTCAGAAAAATCTATACTTGATGGAGACTCGTTGTACTCAACAGACTTCACTATCTCTTTACATCTTTGATCAATGAATTGCACCGCATTACCCCCGCCAATCCCAATCAGCCCGTTACATTCGTTCATTCTGACTGACCACACCTCGTCCATCGCCACAGCATAGCTTCTTAGAAACCTTCCCTGGTCTAAATTAAATCTGTAAATATTTGATCCTTTTCCTCCGCTCATCACCTCGGCTCGGAATTTGTTAAGGCAGGCATCAAAGCATAGCGTGGGTGTCTTGACCCCTTCATGATATCCATATTTGGCATGGAACTCCATAGTTCTATCATTCCGCAGAATGCAGATCTTTGAGGAATCCTCCGTAAGAGACAACACTTTCACCGGGTCAGATTCCAAGTGTCTTTCCACCTTCAGGGCAAGATTCTCTAGGTCATAGATCTTCACAGAAGGTTTATACACACCCACAGACACGAGATATCTTCCGTTTTCAGACATCACCAGATCGATCGACGATGCAGTATATCCAAGATCCTTTATCATATTCATCTTTTCGAACTTCATTGTAATCTCCAACGGGCTAACATTTTCTTGTTTTTAATTAGAGTAAGAATAAAAGGCCCCTGATGGATAGTGAAGATGCTCATTCAGCAAGTGAATACTCACTAGAGGAAAATAACATGGAGGTCATTGATGTATCCAGCACCGAGGTAAAGATCAAAAACTCCCAAAGGAAAACACTTCCCAGAATGACAAAGTACGAGAAGGCACATGTGATCGGTGTCCGTGCATCCCAGTTAAGTGCGGGGGCCCCTCCGTTTGTAGATATAGGGAACGAGAGCAATCCACTCAGCATTGCCAATATGGAGCTGAACGAAAAGAAAATCCCATTCATTATTCGCAGAAGACTTCCAGACAATAGCTTTGAAGACTGGGCAATTGATGAGCTAATGATACCTGGGGTAGACTTTCAGTAATAGAGCCCCTATTATTTTCGTCCAAAAGTAAAAATAAATGAAGTAAACATTTTTAATCATGGCAACTCTTTCAATCCTACTAGCAAACAAGGTATAACTTGCCGGGGCCTTCTTGATTACTCTGGATCGACAAATGGCTTTATCTGAGACATATACACACATGCCCACGCAATATATCCGAATGCCAAGGCACCTATTAATCCTATTCTTATCTCGTCCTTGTTTCTTATGGACTTTCCTCTTGTTAGTATCACTATAGCAATGGATACCACAAGTATGAAAGCAATGGAGCACAAAAGAACAGAAGCGCTTGTCATCTATTGCCAAGGGCTAGTTTTGAAATAATAAATGCTTTGCTTGGATCATATATTAATCTATGCATGACAAGGTTTCTTGGCTGTTTGTTTCTGTGTTTCTGGAACAAAAGGATTTGAATCAGGTTGACCACATCGTGTGCAGAATGCTCTGCCCAGACATTTAGAAATTCCAAGATTATGCGCCCAGAGAATGGATTACGGTGTCTGGCACTGTTCCTAGGACTTTCCCGAAGAACATAAAGCTTTGGATTGACTCCCCTTCAATGGGAATTAAAAAGAAACGGCAGAGCAAAAGATTGACCACAAGGAAGAGGGAGAGCATGCTGAAGAGAGCAAGAATCAATGAGAGAAAGAAAAGGAGGTTGAATAGGAAGATGCAGAAGAAGATGGAAAAGGTTCCTCCATCTGTTCTAAGAACGGATGAGGAAAACATGCAGTATGCGGAGATAAAAAGAATGGCAAAACTTCGAAAGATTGAGTATGATGAGGCCTTGAAGAATTCTGAAAGAAGAGAGAGCTACTTGGAAGAGATGATGAGCATGGTATCTAAAAGTGATGTAGTGTTCGAGGTTATTGACGCTCGGGACCCCGATTCCAGTAGAAATAGCGAGGCAGAAAAGATTGTCTCTGATCATGGAAAGAAGCTTGTTATGGTTTTAAATTATACTCAGTATGTCCCTAGAGGTGTGGTTAATGAATGGAAGGACTATTTGAAAAAAGATGGGAAGATATGTGTTGAGCTAATGGAAGGAGAGATAGAATGGATTGGAAAAGAAACGAGGATAGGGATATTTGGGAACCCTAGGTCTGGGAAGAACTCTGTTCTCCAAAGAATTACCAAGGCACTGGGAGAAAAACCAAGATTTACAATAGTTTCTGTTCCGCCAAGCAAGATCACATTATCAAATGTCCTTAGAGGATGTCATGAGCTCGTCGGGATGCCGTTCAGAAGCTACATCGATGTGGTTGTTGAAAGAATTGATAGGAGCGAAATCTCTCTCCGGCATGGAATACCCGAATTTAGCAGCACTGAAGAGCTTCTGGAAAGCATTTGCGACGAGAATGGGATTGATGGAAGTAGCAAGTGTGTGCGGCACATGAAGGCCTGTGAAAGGTTTCTAGAAGATTTTTCCCAGCATAAAATCCTTTTCTGGAGAGGCGTCAATGATGGTGAAAATGACCTGTCGTTTGCCTTTCCTTCATAAATCCAATGAATAAACATTTAGGAGATGGATAAGATGTCTTTGTTGGTGTGTTTAAGCCTCTACTTCGGATGTTGTTATGTTAAGATAATTAAGGCCCTAATGATAATCGGATTGTTTGTTGCAAATAGCCTGACAGGACAGATGGTATCCCGAATGACGAGAACAATGGCTGTGTCGAAGATAGAGCATTTCATACTTGACTTTATAAGTTCTGGCGTATCTGCAAATGGGGTTTTAGCCAAGGGCTTTTACAAGTATGTTTACAATGTTGCTGACTCGACTTACTATGTTGTGATCACAAGCATGGGATTCAACAGTGCAAAAGCCCAATGGATTCTGGACATTCTGCAGAAAAACACCAACGGAGACATAGTGGATGCTCTGGTGACTATGGATAACATTCTTTATGGGCAAACGACATTTGATGCCAACATTGCGTTGATAAAGAGCATGGACAGTCAGGAAGAAAAGATTCATGATCTGATGATGAAGAACAAGAGCAAGGAGCTTATCCAGAAGCAAAAGGAGTTCCAAAGAAGGCCTATTGGAGACATTGACCGAGAACTTGAGAGAGTCAAAAACCTTGAGATGGAAATAAGGAATGAGAGTATACAACAACTCAAGAGCATTGTGAAGACGGGAGGCAATCCTGTTAAGGAAAAAAGGAGGGAGCTAGAGATATCGATGAGTCCGGTGTTTATTCTGTTCAAGGAGAGGCTTAGAATGGTGATTGATAAAGAGAATAACATTAAGAGCGGAGAGGTTCAAGGAGACATGAGCATCACCATAAACGAGGAGGAGTACAAGGACATAGAGATCAAGCTTGGAGGCGTGGAGAGGGATATGAAGTTCAGTCCTAATCTCGATAAGTCTGTTACCAATGAGGGGATACTCAAATGTGAAAAAGGGTTTCCTATTAGGAAGAATGTGGCTCTTGTAAAGTGGAAGGGATCTGGGATCCAGGACCCACCCATCACGTTTACATTTTGGCCTAGTGAGACTAGTCTCAATGTATATCAGATAATGTTTGAATACACGGCAGAGTGCAATATGAGGGACTTGAGTGTCTTCTTTTCTAAGGCCAGCATTTCGAACATCACGATTAATGGAGAGGCGAAGGAAAGAGACTCTCACATAGAATGGAATATTGGGGATGTCGACAAGGGCACATCGGACACGCTGGAGTTTAGCTGTACATGCACAGATCCCTCAGAGATCTTTCCTTTGGAGATATATTTTACTTCTGATTTTGTTCTTACAAAGCTATTTGTAGAGAATGTAACGAGGTGTGGCGAAGAGGTTGATGAATTAGAGATCAAGAAAGTTTTTGAGGTTGATAAGTTCACTGTAGTTGATGAATAAAGCTATACTTTTATTTCCAGGATTATGGTGGTACATTTCCTGAAAAAAATTTACCCTCTATGTCAAAGCCTATTGTTACTGAGAATGTGGAGAAAGAGGATGTTGAGAACCTCAAGAAGAAGAGGACCTTCCGAAAATACACATACAGGGGAGTTCCTATGGAGGAGCTTGAAAGAATGCCTTTCAGTGAGGTTGCAAAGCTCTTTCCATCGAAACTTCGTAGAAAGGTTAGGAGAGGGCTTTCTTCACGCGAGGTGCAGCTGATCAAGGATTGTATTGCAGCAAAGGCAGCTTGCAACACCAATACCGAAAAGCCTGAGATGGTACGTACTCAAGCAAGATCGGCCATCATATGGCCGGCGATGATTGGTGCACTGGTTGGAGTTCATGTTGGAAACGGATACCTGCCTGTTGAGATAAAGCCGGAGATGGTTGGGTTTAAGTTATCTGAGTTTGCGCCGACCAGAGTCATTCCAAAGCATGGCAGGCCCGGTATAGGAGCAAGTTCTTCTTCAAAGTTTGTTCCGTTGAAATAAACCAACTTTCTTTATTTTGTATTGTGTGTAACGCCTGAATTTGAATATATCGAATGGGAAAGCCATCCCCATGAGTAAGAAGGCTATTGATGATGCCGATGAATCGGGATTTTCGTATGAATATACTTCATCTGATTCTCTAGAAACTATTTCCGAGGAAATTGAGGAGTACGAGAGGGAGTATTTTGGAGATGTTTCTGAAGAAGAAAGCTCTGTATCTGAGGAGAAAGCGGCTTGGGAAGACAGCGATGACGACGAGAAGATACGTGAGGACTACAGGAAAACTGCAACGTGGCTTGACGGAAAGCAGCCCAAGAAGCAGGTTGAAGTGCGCAGAAAAAGAATGAAGTTTGAATATGAGAAGTATTTATTTCTTTCGAAGTGCAGAATCAAGCTGGCCAAGGCCCGCGGGGAGTATCTAGTTGTTGTTGATACTTATAGCAATATCTACATACTTAAGAACTTCAAAGTGCACAAAACACTTTGGATTGAGATGTTTGGGATTTCTGACTTTGTATACATAGGGGATGTAATCCTGTTCTCTTCGTGCAAGCAAAGCAACTTGAAAGAGGTTACCTTCGACGGAGAAGTTCGGAACATAAGCATAAGGACCATTGAAGGAATAAGAAAGATGGTCAGTACTGGAGACTCCATATATGTGGCTGGAGAGCAGCTAATTCTTTTAAACGATTCCTACGAGGTAGTTGAAACGATTGAGGGAAAGTTTATGGACATTGCTGTATCTAAAGGATTTGTGTACGCCATGAGCTTTAATGGGGAGGTTATTATACTGACGTCCGACCTTCAGATTCTAAAGAAAGTAAGCCCCGAGGACAAGTTTAGTTTCCGATCAATACACTTCTTTGCAGGTAGAGTCTTTATTGGGACGGAAATGGGGATAAAGATATTTGACGAAGACATGAGACCTATCAAGGAGATCATGAATCTTAAGAATGAGGCTACAGGGTTTACAGCACACGGAGACTACGTTGTGTATGGATCGAACTACACCAACTCTTTGAAGATAATCCTCCCTGACATGAAATGCTACAATAAGTTTCCGTTCAATACCATCAGTATCTCTCCGATTAAGGCTTTAGAATCTGATGGGAAGAACATCATCATCTGCTCGGGGAGAACCATCAATGTCCTAAGAATAAAACTAGAATGAAGTTGCTTTTTTCTGCTGATGCACACTGTTTATACATGTCTATTGGATGATGGAAGCGTATTTGTAGAAATCTATGAAAATTTTTCATCCCCAGATGAAGAACTTGAGGAAGCAGAAGACAACGAGCAGGAGAAAGCAAAGAAAGGCACACTTTGCCTGTAACAATGGAGAGAAGAGGATAAGATCGTCGGCCCGCCTCTCAAAGGAGCTGAGGGAAAAGTATGGCTTCAGGACATTCCCATTGAGGACTGGAGATACTGTGGTTGTGAAGGGAGGTAAGTTTGATGGAAAGGAAGGCACCATCAGCAAGATTAATTATAAGGACTATAAGGTGTATGTTGAGGGATGCTTTGTGACCAAAAATAATGGGACAAATGCGCTAGTGCCTATTTATCCCTCCAGACTGACCATCACCAGCTTTTTCCTTGAAAATGGTAGGGAGCAGCAGTTGGAAAGAAAGAAGAGGGCTAGAGAAAGTAACATGGAAATTCTTAGAAATAAGCAAAAGGTTGCTGCTTAATTAAACCGTCTTGAACATCCTATTCATCCAAGGTACTCATAAGTCCTACGTTTAAAGACAAAGATCCTGGGCATCTATGGGGCAATTTATTTATTTATCTGCTCTGGATTTTAATACCATACCCCTTACTTTCTTAATTTTACTTCTTACATCTTCCGGGAAGAAGCATAAATCGTCCTCGGAGATTGTGCATATTCTTTCTAGAACCTGCAGCTTCTGCTTGTTAAGATCAAAGGATTCTTTCAAGATCTCATCTACAGCGCCTGGATCCACCAGCTTAAGCTTGAGTGCAGCATGGATGATTGCGTAGACAAGACTCGAATTCTTATTCAAAAGCTCCCTTAGATATGATGGTTGGTCCAAGGCTAGCTTTCTCAAATAAAAGAGGACCTCCTTTAGATTGTCTTTGTCCATTGCATCCAGTACATTGATAAGATTATCTATTTCTGGAACTTGGCTATCGGGCTCTTTAGACTTTGCAGGCATGTCATTTTCGGCATAATTTATCTTTACTGGCCTTCCATTGAACGATATCTTCAGATTCTGCAGTGCTTTTTCCACAATCAGCGGGGATTCATACTCACAGAATCCAAACCCCCTAGACTTTCCTGTCGTCTTGTCATAGACCATTCGGAAGCTAACAACTCTCCCCACAGCCCCAAGTTCCTCTATTATGCGTTCTTCCGGAACCTCGAAGTCTATGTTCCCAACAAAGATGCTGCATCCGCTCTTCATGGGCTTATCAAAAATGGTTTATAAAAACACCTTGTATCTGGTCTAAAAAGGAAAGCAGATTTCCAGCAAATGAATTTAATAATCATGGCGAAGCTTTCAGCCTAGCCTCCCTCACAATCTCTGAATACTCTTCATCACTTGGGGACATGGTCTTCCAATCAATTTTCAACCTCTCACTCTCTGAAACAAATGGAATCAGATGAAAGTGTACATGGAAAACACCTTGGTGGTTCCCATTGTTTTGAAGAATATTGTACCTTGTGAGGCCGAACTTTTGGACAAGATGATTGATTATGCCGAGTATGTCGGAAAGCTCCTCAGGCTTATACTCGTGGAAATAGGCATGATGCACCTTTGGTATAACCAGGAAATGTCCTTTTGATAGAGGATACCTGTCCATTAGCACAAAGGTTTTGTCTGTCTCGTAAATGACATTGGCACCTTTCTGGTACAGCATGCAGAATATGCATTTCTCCATTTAGGGCGTATTCTTCTCTGGTAAAATTACCGACATATTTTCCGGGTGGAGACACCCAAGATGCCAAGAAGTGAGTACATGGAATATTACAAAAGGGTTCTGGCAATGGAACCCGATGATTTTGAAGAGTTCGATAAGTCAGTTGGGAAGGACCTTGCATATGCATTTAGAGTCACGAATACGCCTTTGGCCAACATGATTAAGAGTAGGATAGAGCAGTATCCATTTGTTCGGAGGATAAAATGCTTGGAGAATGTATACGAATTCCATAAGAAAAAGGAGAAAGATGACGAGTACAGAATGTTTACAAGCTTTCTTATCAATCAGACCAGTGTTGGGTTGATTCAGAGGCAGGAGATTGTCAGTATGATTCCTGTTTTGCTCATGGATCTGAAGGAAGATTCCAAGGTCATTGACATGTGTGCAGCACCTGGATCAAAAACCAAGCAAATCCTCGAGGTTGTTACAAAGGGGCTTGTGATAGCTAATGACGCCAATGGAAAAAGAATAAAGGTGCTTGTGAGTGAAACAGCCAAGAAGCCGAACGGTTCATTAATAGTTACTAAGCATGATGCAACTGCATTCCCAAAGGTATACGAAGGAGGAGGCCTGATCAGATTTGATCGTGTGTTCTGCGACGTAGTATGCTCGAGCGATGGAACTGTAAGAAAAAGCCCTGGCCTTCTTGATGGATGGAAAGTTTCCAGAAGCACGAGCCTGTTTGACACGCAGCTCAAGATTCTGAGAAGAGGATGCAGTCTTGCTGCAAAAGGAGGGCTGGTGTCCTATTCTACGTGCTCTTTGAATCCCATAGAGAATGAGTGTGTGGTTCAAAAGGTCCTGCTTGAGGGAGAGTTTGAGCTAGTTGACTTTAGAGGTGATCCAAGGCTCTCTCTCTTTCCTGCTTATGGAGATGGGACGAAGATTGTCTTCAGAGAAGGATTGAAGAAGTGGGAAACAAGCGATAAGATATTCAAGAATCCAAACTACAGGCCTTCAGATGTAGACTTGGGATTGGAGAAATGCATCAGATTTTATCCGCATGACCAAGACACAGGCGGGTTTTTCGTTGCAATTCTCAGGAAAAAAGACGGCATTGAAAAGGCGATGGCGAAGAGAGAGGCGCCAGACCCTTCCTTCAAACGCTTTATCTTCTTTCCAAGTAACGTTAGAGATGATATGTTCAAGACTTATTCGATGTGCATGGATGGTGAACTATATAAAAAAACAGAAAGGAGCCGCACCATAAGCTTTGTGACTGGGGTTGCAGCAAGAGTGCTTAGTGAAAATCCGGGGCTTAATGTGATAAGTGCGGGCTACAGAATTCTAGAGAAGTCTGGCCTGGCCAATGCGGAATTTTATTTAAAAAATCTCTTCCATGCTGGAGGCGGATTTGAATGCAATCTTGTGATCTCATTAGACCAGTTCAAGCTTCTACTAAACGAAACGTTTGTTGACAACACCCTGCTGGGGTTTGAGCACATAGGACTGGCTATCTGCAAGATAGAAGAAATGGGAATCACGCTATGTGGATACGGAAGCCATACCTCATTTACTCTTTTTATGAATAACAACCTGAGAAAGGCATTAAAAGACCTGATTCTATGAATAAGAGATATTAAGTACAGCATTTCCAAATCCATTTATTCTTCACGCTTTTGGTTACTGAGACAAATTTATTTTCCACGGGACTTGGCTTGACTCTTAGACAGAGCATTGTGGACCTCTCTGATGGCCAACTTCCTCAGCTCGCCCTTGAGCAAGATCTCGAAAGCACTTATGATGTCGTCGGACCCCACTGTTTGCTTCCCAACCTTCCTTGCCAACTCACCTGCAAGTTCAGCAACAGAATCAACAAAATCGAATGAGATTCCGCAAAGAACCTGGATTGAATTGCTTGTCAGCATGATATTGTTGTCCGGGCTGACCTCACGGGAAATGCGCTTGACTGCAGACTTGAACATACCACCAACACACATGGACGATGACTTTTTTTTGGCCTTCTTCTTATCGGCGCTATCCAGTGCAACAGCTGGAGCTTTGCCTGCACCATGTTTTGAGAGTTTTTCCATTTCAAGGGGGATGTTTTTCTTTATTTATCCTTTTTGGCGGGGAATTGAATGATTTGGAGGGAAGCGACAGCACCTAAAGGAGAGGAGGTGGCAAATACTTTGTTTACTACCCAAGGCCATAGAAAATTCCTGGGGAAAACCTTGATGGGTGTGTGTTTAAACATTATTTTCATGACCCATACAAGATGGAGGAGTATTTCCAGATATCTGACAAGACAAGGACATTAGAGCACCAGTATACGGACCTTCTTACCAGAAAATTGAGAATGGAGACTGTGCTGGTTGAAGAGGACTATAACGACCTTCTTGCAACGCACTTGGAGCTTGTTTCCAAGGCAAGGGACAGTGAGGACGACTATAAGAGGCAGATAAGTGACCTAAAAACAATGGTTGATAAGCTTAGCCAGGACAATGCTGGCAAGGAAGACGACATTAGAAAGCTAATGGAGGAAAACAAAAATCTAGTGAGTGTAGTTCAGAATCTAGAGAGGAAGAAAAAAGAGGAAGGAGAACAAGAGGAAAAAAGTAAAGGGGGGAAGAAAGGTGACGGGTGTCTTAAGGATGAGGGGCTTTGGGAGATGGAAGGTTTCAAAAAAATGGATGAAATACATAGGATTGCCAAATCTGTAGAAGATGAGCTGCGGAGCAACCTAAATAGACTTCAAGAGGAGTGCATTCGGTACAGAGGAGACACAGAAAAAATGGCTTCTGAAATAGAAAAACTAAAGCTTAAAAACATTGAGAGCATAGAGAAGATAGAAGAAATAAAAGAGAGCAGGGCAGACCTTGAGAACAAGCTGAAGAGGCTGGAAGAGGAAAACACCAGGCTTCTGAAGGAGAGTGTGTGCTTTGATGAGCTTCGAAGGTCCATAAGTGAGAAGGATGAGATTATATCTGCATTGAAGGAAAACATGAAGCAAAAGTCTGAGGTGATTGAAATGCAAAGAAAAATGATTGCAGAGGGCCCACGAGAGAGTAAGATTATCTTAAATGATGATTTTTGTAATATATTTGACGAAGGGGTTCTTAAAGCCGAAGAGGGTGGGGACGAATTGGAGCTAGGGGACGAGTATAATACCAAGGGGTTGCCTTGGAACGATGCTTCTGCCAAGCCAAAGGCCGAGAAAATGAAATCAAAAGGCTCTGTATCGATAAGAAGAAAGGCAAGTGCTCCTAAAGTAGAGAAGGTTAGGAAGATTCCATCCAAGGTGGTGAAATCCATGGAAAAAACCAGGCCAGATATGGATACTAGAATGGAGGGCGGGATATTGGATGGTAAAGAGACACCAAAGACTCCAGAAGCATCCAAAAAATTGCTCACGCCGGGATATCTTCTTAGGCCTGAAAACTCTTCATACTTTGCAGATCTAACATTCAATAATTCAAGCCCCATGATCAAGAAGGATCAGTTACCTAAAAAGAAGTAGATATAAAATGTTCTATATACTTTTATAGTTACTAAAAGCTTAGAGAAAACGGAGAGTTCAGTTCTTTAATAGCCTTTGGGATTTCAGTAAAGGTGAATCACACTACCCGAAATGATTCCTGGGAAAGGGGGATCCTGAACTTTCGGCATGCACAAGCTGTAACGTATATCACCGTAATGATGGGAAGAAGTGCTGCAATGGCAGAAAGAGGCTCTGCTTCCTCCTCCTTCTCAGTGATAGGTTTACCTACACAACTGCTAAGTATAATTACGGCAGAAAGCAATGAAGAAATGATAATGTGGGGCCTAGATATCTCTTTCCGTGCAACGAATGTTATCAGATTAATTGAGACCAGCCCAGCTAGTAGAACAATAATCTTGTAAAAGTCATCTTTCTTGATAGAGAAGTTTGACATCTTCCATGCCAGCCTGGATAGATATATTAGGGAGATCATTAGTCCATAGACCATTACGCCCTCTGCACAATTCTCATCTGTTATGTAAAGAAGGTGGAGTAATAGAAACATTCCAAAAATTATTTGGAAGAACAGCATTAAGTTTTTGAACTCAACGAGTTCCCATATATCATGAGATTCTTTATACTTCTTGCATGTTTTGTAGACCTTTGGAGTCGCATGGAACAACGAAAGAGCTATCGCAGTTAGATATCCAATAACCGCGATAGCCATGGAGAGATGGCTGCTGATTCCAAGAATACTTAGCACTATTGGCGTGAAGATTAGGGCCAAGCCTAGAGCACCACTGCTTTCTATTTCAACGCCATAGATACTTATCTTTTTGGGTAGTTTTTCTATCATATCCCTGAAGCTTTTATAGGCGTCCTTTGCTTTCTTTTGAAACTCTTTCAAATTTTCTCTGGCCTTATTCGTTTTGCTTGAAGTTTCCATGGCCTCTTCATTCTGATTTTTTTATATACCTTCACAGCACGAAAACGGAAATTATTATAGTGGGAAAGGCCCATGAACAAGGAAGGCGCCCGAGAAGATATAGAGGCGGGATCCGGGGACCCTGAAGGTATGGATGGTAGACAAAAGAAAGTCAAGGCTGGGGAGGGGCAGGGAAGAAAAAAAGATCTGGACCCTGAAAAGGCCTTGGAAATATCGAAGTCTTTGAAAAAGAGGATGCAAGACATTCTGAAGAAGGATAATGCAAACAATCTTGAAGGCCGCCCGGCGACTGGGAAGATAGAAAATGTCGAGGAAATATCAGGCATTCTGATGAATAAAGGATTACAGGAAAGTTTGCTGGATGAAGGAATCCTGAATGAGGTCAGAGGTTGGCTAGAGCCTCTTCCAGACAAGTCCATGCCCAACATTAAGGTCAAGAAAGGGCTTCTCGATGTACTTAAAAGCATGAGAATCCACAAGGAACACCTTATAGTCAGCGGAGTCGGAAAGATTGTTTATTTCTATAGTATAAATCCAAAAGAATCAAAGGAGATAAGGTCTATGGCAAAGACACTCGTCCAGAAATGGACAAACGAGGTCTTCAAGCCAGAGAGCGACTGAGAGCTCATCCCTTTTGCACGGGACTTAGCTCTGCACTCCCTCAAATAAACAAAAATTCAAACAGATTGCCAACATCATTCTTCCTGCAAAAGTCTTCCAAATACTTTATAAACTCGTACTTGCTCATGCTCTTCCTGACGGGAAGGCCGTGTATCCATGCAAAGTAGTAATCAATGAGGTTAGACACCTCTCTTTCTACCAACTTTTTGCTATGAAAGAAGCTTTCGCTTGAAGACCCTCTGTTGACGTGGTCCACCAAGAATGATATGCCCTTGTTAGAAACTAGAAACCTCTTTACTGTTTCCTTTTCGCTATATCTTTTTTGCTTGCTCATTACATTTGTCTCCTTTTTATCCATGTTCTAAACCCAGGGATGCTTTTTAAAGCAAGCTAGGAATCCTGCCGGGCATCTCATACTTTGAGCTGGTATTCACTAACAAAGGGCTTCCCCTGAAGCTTCTTCACCCACTCTTGTACAATTATTGCACCAAGGAGGCAATCATGGGCAGCTGAAATATTGCCATATTCCTTACATAAGTGACTTTTTCCTAGCGGATGAAACGCCATGCATTTAGAACACACAAAGATGCTTGTGGAGACTGACTGCTCCTTGTGGTCAATAAATATAACGAGAGCATATTCACACCAGGCTTTGAATGCTTTCTCGTCATCAACAACCACTACCTTTATTTTTTCATTTATCTTGCTGATTTCATTAACAAACATCCTTTTGAAGGAGGTGATAACATGCCTGTTTACAGTCACCTCTCCTACACCAAGGAGAACAAGATTCTTTAGTATTTCACCTCCTATATCGCTGGATCTTTTGCCTTCTCCTAATACGTACGGGGCACCCTGGATTACGGCGGCACGGGCTTCCTCTATTAGTCTCTGCGTACCTTTCCCAAAAAGCCTTATCTGGCGGTCATAGAGGCCATAAAGCTCCTCCTCCATGAGGTCTGAAAAATTTTGTGTTCAAAACGTTTAATTTTCTTTACTCCCCATACCCAATGTCAACCCAGAACGATAAGAACATTGACTGCAATACAGACAAGGAAGGCGGAGACGTCTACTTTGACGTGTATGCAAACGAGGAGAGCCTCGGAAGAATCGTGATGAAGCTCTTTGACGACGTTGTTCCAATAACTGCAAGGAACTTTAGAGAGCTCTGCAGGAGGCCTAAGGAAGAGGGATATAAGGGATCCACTTTCCACAGGATAATTCCCGGGTTTATGATCCAAGGCGGAGACTACACTGCACATAACGGAACCGGAGGAAGGAGCATCTATGGAGACCGATTCGATGATGAAAACTTCAAGCTAAACCACTCGAAGGAGGGCATTCTTTCCATGGCAAACTGTGGAAAGAACACAAATGGATCTCAGTTTTTCATAACTCTTGAGAAGACACCATGGCTTGATCGAAAGCACGTTGTCTTTGGCGAGGTGGTTGAAGGGATGAGTGTTGTGCACAAAATAGCCAAGTACGGAAGCCAAAGTGGCAAAGTAGCAGGAGGATACAGAATCGAAATAAGAGACTGTGGCGTCCTCGAAAATAATTAAACATCCTTCTTAAGCTTCCCGTCCTTCAACTTTAGGCTGCTTATAACCCTAATAATGGAAAAGTTCTCCGGGTACAACGACCCTGTCTCTGGAATAAATCCATTTGTTGATTCCAGAAGAAGCTCGATCTCAATCCTCGACTATTTCAGAGTAATTCTGAAGATCCCTCTCATTCTGCTTCTTCTGGGAACAAACATAAATGTTGTTCAACTTCTGGTTAGGATTAATCCGAGTGCAAAAGTCAGGCCCAAGGTCCTGGCTTCGAATGCATCATCGTTTCTTGACATCTTTGTTTTGAAGTACCTCACAGGCATCAATAACTACTATTATGTCACGGAATCTGGCTTTGTAGATGCTAGAAATGGCCGTTTCTGCAAGAAGGCCGAAGAGCCTTGCGTGCTATTCCCAGAGGGTTGCCAAACCAACAACAGAGCTATTCTTCAGTTTGTAAGGGACGTTGAGGTTGACTATGTATGTGGAATAAGATACAAGGGAGAATGCATAAACATGTATGGAAACTTCTTGGGATTTATCTTTCGATTTCTTGCATCCAGAAGTTCTGTGGATGTCAGGTTCAAGAAAAGCTCAGACTTGGGAGATATTTGTAAGCTTTCTTCACTTCCACAGGTGAAATGGACCTCGAAAGACAAGGACAGATTCATGAAGGAGTTTGTCGAAAAGCTCTAGGTGGAATAAAGAATTTAATTCTTTCTCAGGATGGATCCCTCGCTGCTATCCTCGATGATGTATCCACAACTTTTGATGCTCTCTCTTATCCAGTCACATTTCTCAAAAAAATTTGAGTAAGGCTCCTTTCGCTTTGCCATTCCTCTGATACTCTCTCTGAAGTCGCTAAGCATTTGTGCAATCTGGTCTTCCTTGGAGGATGTTTGTACTTCTCCTTCGCTCAGCCCAAATATATCTGTGATTTCCTTGACATAATCCTTAACAGCTAGAACTGTGGACGGCGAGATGTCCTTTATCCTGGCATTTGTAAAGTTGATCATTTCCATAATCCTTCGCATCACTGTGGGCGTGTCGATGTTATCAAGAATTGCAGTATGAATAGACTCTTGGGTATCCTTCAGTTCCCTCAAGACCTCCCTGTCCACATCCTCTAGGGTCCTAAATCCTAGTGTATTTTTCCTCATGCTTTCTGCTATAGACATAAAGTTGAATATCTTCTTCTCGATGCTTTCTGCAAATTTGAGATGCTCTCTCTCGTAGTTCATGTCCTTGTTCCACTGGTGATGAAGAAACAAAACCCTCAGCTGCCGTGGAGAAATCATTTCCAAAGCCTCCTTAATCGTCGTGAAATTCTTTAAGGACTTAGACATCTTTAGCCCGTCAATATTCAGGTGTCCTGTGTGAAGAAACCACCTTACCCAGGGTTCTCTCATGAAGTAGGCCTGGCACTGGGCTATTTCGTTCTCGTGGTGAGGAAATGCAAGATCAATTCCCCCAGCATGTATGTCGAGACCCTCTCCAAGAACGTCACTAGACATCACACTGCACTCAATGTGCCACCCAGGCCTTCCGTATCCCCATCTGGACTCGTATCTGGGCTCATTCTCCTTGGACTTCTTCCATAGAACAAAATCGCACGGGTTTCTCTTATCTCTGTTCTCGGCACCCTCGCTATTTATACCATCCTTGCTCTTAAACAGCGGATAGTTGTATTTTTCTTGATATTTTTCAAGATCAAAATATACACTTCCTCCACTCTCATAGGCAAATCCATTTGCCTCTAGCTTCTCAATGAACCTTACAATCTTATCAACATATGATGTTACAAATGTGACAAAAGAAGGCTGCTTAACATTCAAAGCCCTCATGTCCTCAAAAAATTCCTCGGTGTACTTCCTAGTGATCTCCTCCGTAGACACCCCAATCTCGTTGGCCCTGTTTATTATCTTGTCGTCAATGTCTGTTATGTTCATCACAAACTTCACATTGTACTTTAGATAGTCATTCAAAACTCGCCGTATGACATCAAACATCACATAAGTCCTTGCATGCCCAATATGCGGCGAGTCATACACCGTCGGCCCACAGATGTACATCTTCACTTCGTTTCCCTCAGAAGGCGTAAAAGCCTCACTGGTCTTGGTGATTGAGTTGTAGAGCTTCAGAGACCTGTCCATAGTCATTAGGGCTCTACATAATGTTTATATTTGAAAACTTTGAGATGCTTAATTCTGCCGCCTTCCAAATATGTATTATGAGGGCTTTATAATGTACCTTTCGTAGATCTTCTCCATCTCGTTCCTTGTTTTTCTTTCATCCACCTCTTGTGCAATTTCCCTTGCTACTCTTTCTTTTTCAGACGTACAAAACACCCTAAAGCATTTTATTTTGGATTTTTTTTCCGTCATATATGGGCTCGGTACTCGTCTATGCCATTTATTCTTACTCTAGATTTTGTATTCAATCTCATCCTTACTCACAAGGTCTATCACATCCCCAGTGCACACCACGTCTTTCACATCCATCACATGGTCCAGAACAACGCCGTTCTTAACTAAAAGATCTCCACGGAATCCCATTTCCTCAAGTTTTGGGAAAATGTCTCCAACTGTAAGCTCTTTGCAAACATCAATCTCAATCGTTTTAGCATAATCAATATTTATCTTCAGTCCAATCCCTACGCCAGAAATTCGCCTCTGCCTATGGACTGTAATGCAGCTATCTCCATCAAATCCTATCTCCTCCAGCGTCAAATGCCTTGACACGGGAACGGATTTATATTTCATCTTTACCGGAGAATTGGCTTTGTAGTAGGCCTTGTAGATACTCTCCAGTGTGTCCGTTCTCCTCAGGTGGAATGTTTTTCTGGAGTCCTGATCAACAACCACCACCCTGAATAACTCCCCCTCGCTACAAGAGCCGTCAACAAACCTCTCCGGATTGAAATTTTCACCTGCATCTGAGGCTTTTTCCACCTCGCGTCTCTTTCTACATTTTGAAGGCAAAGCAGTCTGTGCAGATCTTTTCCTCTTTTTTCTGGCTGGCCTTTGGGATGTCCTTACAACTTCTACCATACTTATCTCGCTGCTGTCATTCTCCACTCTTTCGGCAAGAACTATTTCGTCAGAAGATTCCTCTCCCATGGCCTTGAGGATGATTGCAGATATGAAAAAAATCATTGATGATGTGGAGACAAGCTCCAACCAGTCTCAAGCATGGTGCATGTTTGATACAAACGAGGACACGTGCTGGTTTTCAGGCCACGGCACTCAGCAATCCATAGACATTTACCTGAGGCAGACGCTGCGCTTGCAAAGGATCGAAATATTCTTCCAAAGAGGATTCCACTGCACGAAAGGAAAGGGATGTGTGACTTCATCTGGCAAGTCCTCTGACTATAGCATGATGGAGTTCCACGATGGAGGTGGTATGGGACGTTTGGATATTAATCGAGATGCAGACCACATAAGGATAGTTTTAGGGGAAAGCGCAGACATATACGGAAGGTATTGCATTTACAGAATAAGCCTTGGCCTCTGATGTCTTCTAGGCCTTCGTGCATGGAGTATTTAGATGAGAAACAGCTTGCCCTTTAGGGATGAGAATAGTTGTTAAGGACTTACCGGAATCTACAACGAAGGAGGAGGTTGAGAAGGAGTTTTCGAAGCATGGAAAGATAACAGATGTGTTTATGGCAAAGAACGAGCGGGGGAAGTTCAGAAGGATATGCTTTATAGGATACATGGGGGAAAAGGAGGGAATGGAAGCGATAAGATATCGGGACGGGTCTCTGTTCAAGAACCAGAAGATAAGATGTGAGGCATTGAGGGAGGGGGCAGCCCAAACAAGCGAGTCTGAGGAGAGGATGATCAAATACTCAAGAAAAATCTTTATTAGGAATATTCCCACTGAATCTGACGAGCAGCTTATTCACGATGTTTTCAAGGAGTATGGAGAGATCGAGGAGGTCGGGTTGCTGGATCTGAGAGAAAGAAAAGGGGCATATGTGAAATTCAGCAAAGGAGAGTGTGCGCTGGAGGCGTATCGAAACGTAAAGATCATTGGAGGAATGAAGGCAAGGATGTTTCCATGGAAGGATAAGGCCGAGAAAGGTCGATACGAGCACTACAACACACTATTCTTCAACTTTGAGTCGATTGTGAAGAGGATATGTGAGAGTGAAAGAATTGGGATCAAGGAGCTTGTCGATGTTAATGATAAAGACTTAGGTACCAGGATGGCACTCATTGAAACACACTTAGTCCAAGAAACAAAGGAGTTTTTGGAGAATAATGGGATTTATTTGGATAATCTTACTGGAGATACTGATAAGAAGACACTGATAATCCGTAACATGGAGCTTATGAAGTGCCTAGACCTTATAGACAGCAGATGCAAAATCAGTATTGCACCTTCTAAATGTTTAGCGCTTCTTAAATTTGAAGAGGAGGAAGAGGCTAGAAAATGCTACAGAAAGTTGAATCTGAAAAGAATGAAGGAGCAGGTTATCTACTGCGAATATGCACCAATGTGCAATGTTTCTAAAAGCACGAGAGAAGAGATGCCGGAAGACAAGCCAAGAAAGGGCCAGCCTATCAACAAGCTTCTCATCAGGAATGTTCCATTCCAGGCTTCTGAGGAGGAAATTAGAAGGATGTTCAATTCGTTCCATGTGGTGGATGTAAGAATTCCGGTAAAGAGGGAGGGGACAAGCAGAGGCTTCTGCTTTGTGACACTAGGCTCGCCCGATGAAGTTACTGCAGCCATAAAGCATTTTGGAAGCAGCACACATCTCTATGGAAGGCGTCTTGTTCTCGAAAAGGCAAAGTCTTAATAAATATCGTACAGTGACCAAATTGACAAGTTTAATAAATTTGACAACCCCCAATGAGGAGTTCAATAAAAACAGCAAAACAGAGAATTTTGTCTCTGGTGTCCAGTAGCTTTCTTCTCTTTACATTAACGTCTCTAGACTTTCTATCTTTTGGAGGGAAGATGCTGAGCTCTGAAAAGAGTTATAGTAATAATGTTGGAAATGTGAGTGCCACTATGTTTTTGTATTCAACCATAGCAGCGCAGTTTGTGTTTGGCATATTTAGTGGGTTAGGAGGTGTTTGTGCAGGAGCAATATTTGAGGCGCAAAAGGATACTCGCAAGATTCATGAGCTATGCTTCAAAATGTCTTCTTCTCTTGGGGAGGAAATATCCACCACATATGCATGCATCTTCCTTAGCACTGCCCTGTTTGCTCTGTTTTCCTATATTCTCAAAAGATTTAGAATTGGAAACAGCCTCAGATACATCCCGGTGTCTGCCTTGTATGGTGTTATGGTGTCGATAGGAATAATGTCTATTGAGTGTGGATATGAGGAAATATATTCGATTACATGGAAACATGTCCACTGGTGCTTTGGAGTGGCTGTAGGGCTTGCGCTCTCGGCAGTGGCTCTGGATGTCATGTTTCCTACATACTTCCTGATTATTCCTGCGTTTTCTCTCGGCATCTTTACGGCGTTCTATATTGTCTTTGGAATTGCAGGAAAAGATACGGAGTGGATGAGATCTGTGGGACTGATCCCAAGGAGGGAAGACATTGTTCTTGGCTCCTTTGAAACCCTCGGGCTTCTCAAGATAGGAAATATAAATGTGGAGGCCATCAAAGCCAATCTGATGAATATCCTTGGGCTGTCTCTATTCAACCTAGTTCATATTGCTGTGAATGTGCCGAGTTTTGCAGAGACATTTGGGATGAAAGTAGACTTAAACAAGGAGCTTGGGGCACAGGCGGTTGGGAACATTGTGTCTGCATTTCTTGGATACCCGACCTACTTTATTTGTTCGACATCTATCTATTTCAACAAATCCGGAGGAAGGAGTAGAGTTCATTCTCTTGTAGGCGCTGTTGTGATATCCTCTCTATTAGCTATTGGAAGGCCGATAAGAGAGAGCATCCCTCTCATTCTTTCTGGAACCATCCCCATGTTCATAGGGTTTGGCTTCCTCTACTCATATCTATGGCTTCCCATGTTCAAACTGTCATGGATGGACCTTCTGACCCTAGTGATGTCTGCCCTTGTGTCTTGGTACATAACGCCCATATCTGGCCTTTTGTTTGGAATGGTTATCAACCTTGCTTACATCCTAGGATTTTCTCTGCGAACAAGCAAATCAGACAGTACAAGAATAAGTCTCGAGTTAAAAGATGTGAAGTCAACAAGCGAAGTGGTGGAAGGGGAGGTATACAGGACTGTAGATCTCAGCTCTTTGATTTCGTTTGGTGACATTAATGAGTCTGTAAAGGCAATGAAAACACATTGTCGGGAAAACATCCTTTTCGATCTCAGGGGATGCGGCCACTTAGGAGTAAATGCAAACATAGCTCTCGAGGAAGTGGCTGAAGCAATAGTAAGTAACGGATACAAAGTGTTGATGGTGGGGAATCCATCAAATTTGTATACTCATTTGTTCAAAAGATATATGATTGGCCCATCATCAATCACCCAAACGGGCAAATGAGTGCTTTTTCCTATCTAATTCACTGGATATATAAAAAGCCTTTATTTCTAATTCTCGCAAAAAAGCTATTACATTTGATTCAAAGAAACCAACACCCGATATTTTTTATAAAAAAAGTCAAGGAGATTCCATATAAGGAAGTTTGTAGTAGATAAATATATTTTTGAAATAACCCCCATCGAATGGATAAGGTTGATCGCAATTTACTCAAAAGCATCTTAAATAGTGACACTATTTTTGCATTGTTAGCAGCAGTCGCACTTATTTTGGAAGCGCTAAGAAAATTCGTTACTAGGACTTCTAATATCGCTACTACTGGGATGCAGGGTGCTCTGGCTTTGTCATGCCTAATGTTTTTTTGGAACACAGCAGACAGCATTACAAGAAGAATCACATCGGAAAGATTCAGCATGGATGGAGGATTTGGAAACCCAGCCGTCATTGTATCTCTTATTGAGATTATTATGGTTCTGGTTTCCATCAAGATGCTGTTTTTCTATCCTTTTTCAGGAGAAGAGGTATCCTATAGTTATGCTAACTTTGGACTTCTTGGTGCCATATTTCTGCCCTATATCTTCAGTGAGTGTTTGAGGCTCCTTATAAGCTACAAGAAGAACACCAGGCGAGACAAGATGGTTTTATCAGTTATAATAGTGGGATGTTTAACGATGATGGCATTGTCATTTATGGAATACAGTAAAGACAAAAACTATATTGGCGCAGGGCTGTTTGGTATTGGGTTATTGATGCTGGCTGTTCGCCTTGGGTTTATGCACGAAGAAGAAGCTGAGGAGCTTTTCAATGAAGGTGAAGATGAGGATTCTAAGATGTGGGACTACGTTGCCATATGTGCTACACTTGTGCTAGTATCGATTATATTAGCCTGGTCGCACAAAATACTATTTACTAATCAAAATGCTAGTTTCCTTGAGGTTCTCAAGTCACTTACTTTTTTAGGTAAAGAAGCACCCCCACAGAAGAAGGATGAAAGCTAGTTAGCGCAGGCTTCGCTGAGATGAAGTGGTTAAGATGCTAAGTATCAGGGTGCCCAGGTTACTTGCCGGATCCTTCTACCAGCTGCTACTGGCATAAAGATGACTCACTTTCATTACAGCAATTGAGGGTTTATTTGATAAGAATAAATATTCTTTTTTAACTTTCTTTTTTCGCCTCACAAATCAATGATTATATCTACTTGTCACCAGAGCGGTGCGGCTGTTGGCACATAAGGAATAACAAAGCTCTATGAATACGGCTTACTGATGACCTCTACATCTACTACGAAACCACCCCTAACTACTACCAGCCCCAGAGTCCTGCGTCTCGTCTCCTTACTTCCTTTCATTCTCCTGAACTCTTCTGTGTCATCAAGGACTGCATTTACGTCTTCGTCTATAGCCATCATTGTTCCCTCCATCCACCTCCCATCTCTCATCCTTACTTTCACTCTATAGTTCATATATTTTTCCAAGTTCAGTCTCATAGCAAGGCCTCTACAAAGAGAAAATATAAAGGAATCACATTTTATTCAGAGGAGTAGCGCCGAGAATCTTCAGTCCGTTGTGAAGAACAATCCTGGCAGAAGACAGAACAAGGAGCCTGGCCCTGGCAAGTTCCTCCTCCACGCCAAGAACCTTCAAGTTATTTATTGCAGCATTGATGGAACTAGCAAGATCCTGTAGATATGTAACAATTCTTGAAGGCTCGTAGTCTTCCAGGCACTTTTCCACAACATGCTCAAACCATAGAAGCTTGTAGACAAGGCTGGTGACTTCTGGAGCATGTATGAGTGAAAAATCGATTGTACTTATATCACTATAATCAACCCCACTGTTTCTAGTCTCGATACTCTTCAGCCTGCAATGGGCATACTGTAAATATGGCCCTGTCCCAGAGGTGTTTCTGGCTCTTTTCTCAATGTCAAACTCGTATCCCTTGACCCTTCGAGCAGTGAAGTCCATAACAAGTAGTGTTGATATAGCAAGAATCTCCGCAGTTTTGTCCATTTCGTCCATCGTGAAGGAACTTTTGTTAGTATCCGACATCATCACTTTTTTCATTACCTCTGTTGATTCCCGAATTATATCCTCAAGAAACTGGACCTTTCCTGCTCTTGTCGACATCCCGGCAACCAGCCCGTAGCCCACATGTAGAAACTTGCTTTCATCGTATCCAAGCACTCCAAGTATTTTGAAGAGATCTTCGAAGTGCTTATTCTGCTCGGTAGACACAACATAAATAACCTTTTCTGGAGAGTATTCTTCAATCCTTTCAATCGCAGCCGCAATGTCTCTCGTTATGTAGAGCGTCGTTCCATCATTCTTCATCACAAGTACCTTTCTCTTCTTTCCAAGGTCGAAAACTTTGGACCCGTCCTCATCCGTCTTCACCAGCTCGGACGTCTCAATTATCTTCTTTCCCTTTTCATTGTACATGCTTTCACCAGAGTAGACATCGAACCTCACGTTCAATCTTTCGTAGAGAGTCTTGTATTTCTCAATGCTTAGGTCTCGGAACTTCTTCCAGAGGCCCATGCACCACTCGTCCTTCTCCTCCTCCATCTTCCTGAAAAGATCTCTTGCCTCCGCGTCAACATCCGGATTTTCTTTTGCATCACTGCTTATCTTCACATAAACGTTGAGCAGATGCTTGAGGGGGTCTTTTTCCAACTCCTTCTCGTCTCCGTACTTGCTGTATCCAAGTAAGACAAATCCAAACTGTTTTCCCCAGTCTCCAAAGTAGTTTATACTTATGGTCTCGTACCCTGAAGCCCTTAGCAGATTCACAATGAACTGTCCCAATATCGTTGTTCTAAGATGCCCCACGTGGAAAATCTTTGCAATGTTAGGGCTGCTATAGTCCACAACCATGCGCTTGCCCTTTCCGATGTCGTTGTTTCCAAACGTCTCCCTGTTTTTTTGGATGTGCCCAAGCACATCCCTCAATATTACCTTTTTGTTTATATCAAAGCAGACAGAAGATCCTCTTATTGATATGTTTTCGAACAGTTCGATATCTGCCCTGGAAAGTGCCTCGTATAACTCCTTGGCATCCTCTTGCGGAGTTGACGATATCTTGATAAGAAAAAGAGTCACGTTAGGCTTCTTTGGCTGGAAGGACTTCTCCATACACCTCTCTACCTCCTCGGGAGTGAACTTCGAAGCCTTGGATATCTGCTCTACAACTCTCTTGAAAAACTTATTGAACATTTCTTAGGGTGTTGCTTGCTGGATTTTACAGAAAGGGAAGTCCTTGGCTAAAAAGAAGAACAAAAGATATTAAAGTAAAAGCCAGATCTACATCTGGCAGCCTCTCAAGTTATACATGTCGTCCTTACGCAGGGGCCATGCTAATCTTCTCTGTGTTGTTCCAAATCAATGGCGGTAGAAAACTACAACCCCTCTATGCAAGATTTTTTTTATTCATCCAGTCACATGCTGCCGTGCCCGGGCTTTAATTTATTTGGTGGCTTTCCATCCAACTGTTAGAATACAAAAAACAATTGGCCCAGGAATTAGGAGACGAAGTAAATTCAATTGGTAATTTGGTCATTAAAAGTTTCGGCCTGTCACATCACGAAGGGAAAAGATGAAACAAGGAACAGGTCAGGACCTTAGACTATGGGTCGAGGGTGTTGTTTCAAAAGTATCGTCCGGAACAGATATAAACGAAGTGCTTCTTCCTGATGGCAGGACAAAGATCTATGTATATTTTGTGAGCGGAAGGGTTCTGTTCAACTTGTCTGATCTTGTGAGCGTGTTTGAATGCTTTGGAGTTTATGTGAGTCCTTCCCAGATGTATGAGTGCATGAGATCTGCAGGATATGTAGAGAAGTTGGAACGATTTGGAGACTTCTTTGGTGATCAAGGCCTGGAAGTTGTGTGCAGCGATGCCGTAAGTATTAAGGTTCTTGAGAAGACAGAGTCCACATATAGTGGGAGCAGGCCTAGCTGTCCCGAGGACACGGGCAGGGTGCTTTCCGGGCCAAAGGACCCTCTTGAGGAATACAAGTTTGAGGCCCAAAGGGAAGGCTTTGGAGGATTCCATAATGTAAAAGAACTATACCCTTTTAATTATCAATGGACGGATAGCATCATGGACGGTATACTTAAGAATATATATACCAGCGATGGAAAGAGAGCCGACAGTAGTGCGAAGAAAGAAAGGCCGGATTCTGTGAAGCCCGGAAGCAGAGGAAGGCACATGAAACATGGGGGGAGTCTAAAGGACCGCCCATTTGTGTGTACATACAGTGAATGCAAGCGTGCCTTCAAAAGATACGAGCACCTGAAGCGGCACAACTTGATGCACACCGGTGAAAGGCCTCACAAATGCAAATTTCCTGGATGCTCAAAGGCTTTCTCCAGATCAGATAACTTATCCCAGCACTATAAAGTTCATACCACTACAACCGAGATGCATGCAAAAAGCTATGGGTCTTATAGATACTTGAATAAAGAGTTTAACTAGACCATGCTATTCTTCTATCTTATCCAACTTATCGAGAGTTGAGTTCGACGAGTTGACATGGCCCATTTGCATCCGAAGCTTGATTATCTCATCCTTCATATCTGATTCCTTTTTCAACCGTGTGGATTGGTCCTCCACCTCACTTTGGCGGGCATGCTCCTCATCTATTCTCACACATCCGTTTTCAGCAACATATGCCCCATTCTTCGGATCGGTTCTTATACTCAGTGTTTCGTTACATCCTGTGCACTTAATGTGAAATCGGTGGCTCTCAACACCCAGATAGTCTTTGCCATGAGCTATTTCTCTGGTAGCATTGTGCCTTTTGTTCTTGTATATGTAAGCGCCACAGGACAGACACTTAATTGTAAATGGGGTGGCCAATCTTGTGGGTGCCCCTTTTAGCCTCGAGCCTTTTTTTCTGCTTGTTGTTTTCTTCATCAAGGCCATAAACTTAAGCGATTTATTCTGTATCCACCTCGTGAAGGAAGTGGTGCCAGGAGATGCTAGGGTTCGTAGCTCAGAGGTAGAGCAATTGATTGCAGATCAATCGGTCACAGGTTCGAGTCCTGTCGTGCCCTTCCTTTTGCCAAAATCTCTTTTTGCAACCCCATCCATGGACGAGATGGAGATCCTTAAAAAGCTGAAAGAAATCTCGGCACGCTCCAAAGAGCTAGATTCAAAGCTTCTTGAAACAACCAGGTCCTTTGAATCGTATGCCGATGCCTCCTCCAAAATGGAAGCTATCTCCACCAAAATTGCAAGGGTTTTTGCCCTCTACAAAGACCTTGTCGGCTTATTGAACAAATAAATGCCTCTTCCCAAAATGATTTATTTAATGTTTCTTATCAGAAGTAAGCATATTCTCCTGAAGATTGCAGGATGTCCTTTGTAGCAAATGTCGTTGCACCAAATCCCCTCGGAGTTCGAGACAAAGTTAATGGTTCCCACAGGGAAGTACAATGACCCCATAAGGTATGAAAGAAATATGAAATAGAATGGAGACTTGTCGTTATTCTCAATCGTCTCCACAAAGCGGATTATATACTTGCTGCTCACTATTGTTCTTATCTTTGTTCCATTCACTATCATCACAACTCTATCTCTCGCAGGATTTATAAGCCTCAGTGTGAAATAAAATCCGTCGAAATCGTCCTTTCTTATTGTGAGCTCTTCTCTCATTCTTCTTGAAGCTTGAATGTATGTCTTTGTTTGGAATTCATCGTTAGGCATCTCTATGTCATCAACAGCCTCTCCAGGAGATAGAAACATTACCATACATATTGCCACCACGGCCAGCACTCCTGCAATGGCCATGAGCTTGGGAGTTAAAGAATTGCACCCAAATCTCCCATTTTTCATTATCTTCATTATCTGTTCCTTAAATTAGGGTGCTGCTTAACAGTTTGTTACATCTCATGCATAATAAAGGAGACTCCCTAAGCCAGGGCGTAGAGCCTATAACTAAAAGACCAGTAAAATTTATCATTCATACAAGCTTCTGATAATCTCAGATAATGGTCCTTGACCAGCGTCTCTTCCTTCAAATATATCTCCAACACATTCCAATGCCATTTCACTCTTCCACTCCCCCTCTCCAAACACCTCTTCCAATCTTCTTATCATTTCAGCCAGCTCAAAGTACTCGGAGGTCTCAAGCCTATACTTCAGTATTATCTCCTCAAGCACAAACATATCAGTCCTTTCCTTTAAGTCCCGTTTTATAGCATCATAGGACAGGCATTCCCTGTAGTCATCAAGGTACTTCCCAATGTCAATCACAAGATTCCGAAATATTCTGCTTGGATCATGGAAGAACTTTCTGATTGGTCGGAGCCCCTCACTCGCGTCGTTGGCCGCCAGTGACATGATCAGTTTGAGATTCTCGCTGTTGAACTCCGAGACCCTCTCCAGAGATCCAGCCACTGCCTCGTGGAGCATGTCCTGGGAATCCCCGTTCTTCTTTACATCCACAACCTTGCTCTCCATACTCAGCCTCGCGTCAAAAACAACCTCGCTCTCTTGGTCCAGCAGAAACGTTTTGAGCCTTTCAAACTCGCTATATACCCAACAGAGAACCCTTATTTCCTGCCTATTTATATATCTAAGGCTTTCTAGAAATATCTTGTTGTAATCAATAATGGTCTGGATTGCATCGTCTATCCCAAAGGCCGGGTCCAGTGCCCTAAACCTGTAGATATAAAGAAGGCATTCTCTCAGGAGCTCTTTGTATCCACCAAACCATTTCACATGCCTTGATTCATGTATCTTCGACAACTTCTCTCGTACATATTTCTTTTGTTCTTTGCACAGCGTATGCCCCAACTCAGGAAACTCAAGAATAATGCCGTAATCATGGTAAACCTCGTATCTGAACTTCATAATCTCCATACCAAGATGCAGTATCAGATTCCTCTTTTGCTTGCTATTACATCCAGATATCTCTTCTGTTTTCGTCTTTATTAGATCGCACATCCTTTTCACAAGGTCTCCAAACCTTCCATCTAACTCGTCTGCTTTAGTATCCTTCTTATTCAAGTCTAAGTACATGCCAAATATTTCCCTGCTCTCTTTAAGCTTTGCAAGAATAAAATCAAGAAACCACTCAGGCTTGTCAAGTCTGTTCGAGTCTCTGTCACTTAAGAAATGGTACTCAAATGCCTTTGATGTTCTCTCGTAAAGAAAGTGCTCTATCACGTTTTCAGAAAAGTGCTGCTCATATCTGCTTAAGAACTTCATGTTGAACACAACCTCATGCATCTTTCGTTTATCTTCCAGCTTCTTTTCTATTTGCGACAGAATGTACTTCCTTAGCTTTTCCTTCTCTTCGCTGTAAAACCTTTTCAATCGCCTTCCAAGATTCCTAAATACATTCTTCCCAATCAGATCTTCGATCCTTGAGAACTCTCCAAACGTCGAAAATGATGTAGAAGGACGGATTCGCGATGCCTCTTCGAATATCTCTATGTACAGGTCCCTATACTCGCCCCTTGACCTGTCAAGAATCTCTTTCTTGTACTTGGAAACCTCCTCCTTCAGACACACAAACTTTTCTTTCTTTTCGAGAAGAACTAGCTCCATCCCATGTATCTCTTTTTCCACTGCCTCTATCGCCCTCTTCTGCTCCTCGGCCCGTTCTACCAGACGGCTTCTGTATTCCATCCTATCGCTTTCTTTTTGTTTAAACTGCTGTATTTGGCGCTCCAGGTGATCCCTCTTCTTCAAGAGAATGTCCATCCCAGGGCCACCATAACAATTTATAAAATGGTACACATCACCAATATCTTAAGGCAATCATTGCATCCTGCTGCCTTATCTCAACAAACTTTTGGAAGCCTTCCTAGTCCGTATAGCATTTCAGCTCGAAAAAATTTGCCCCTACGATGTCGAAGGCCTCTGAACCAATAGCGTTCTCAAAGGTAAACGTGACAACCCCGGTAACGAAGGAGTACAGGATTCATGGAAGCGCCATGCCTACAGAGGACAATCCAAGGCCGCAGATATTTGTTTCAACCATCTTTGCAAAGAACCATGTGTTTGCCAAGGCAAAGTTCTTCAAGATTCTTGAGAAGAAGTACAAGATAAAGGCTACAAAGGGGCTGATTATCAACTGCGAGAGGATTCCAGAGCCCTCATTCAAGGAGGTCCAGAACTATGGGGTCCGGTTCATCTACCGCAGCAGAAGTGGGGTTCATAATGCATACAAGGAGTGCAGGGCTATAAGCAGGTGCGGGGCTGTTGACCACATTCTACGAGAGTTGGCCGGAAGGCACAAGCTAAAGAGATCTGCAGTGGACATAATAAGTGTGGAGACCATTCCTTTCGAGTCTCTTAGAAGGGCAAAGACCATGGAGTTTGCCGACGAGAATGTCGAATTCCCCGTCTTCACCAAGATTCTCAACACGAGGAGTCTGTTGATTCCTGCGGAGTACAATCCTTCTGAGTAGTTCATTCTGCTACAATTAAAGCTATTTTTATCTATTTGTATTTGAGGCTGGATTTGTTCTAAATGTATATACCCTAAAACCTTGGGATATGAGCACAGTTGAGACCTATGGCTTCGAGAGGATGCAGCTGATATTCAACGAAATCCAGCTGTGTGATACAAAGAAATATTCTGAGTCTCTCCAAGAGATTGTTGGGATTCTGGCTGGGCAGGACCTCTTTGAGGAGTTTTGTAGAATCATAGATGTTGTGCTTGCGTGTAGAAAGCCCAGTATTCCGTCAAGGATATCCAACTTCCTTAGAAGCATATTCGACGACATGGCTGGCATGCCAAAGGGTGCGGACTTTGTCTTCAGAGTGCTTTACTACCTCATCAGGCTTACTGAGTCGAAAGTCACGAGGATAAGAAAAAACTCGCTTTCCATTTTAAGGCTGGCCATGGACATAGTGCAGCCGAAAGCCATTGACGAAGGAGTTCTAGAAAAGATCTCCGAGAGATTATTTGACAAGGAGAAGACAGTAAGAAAAGAGGCGCTCAGGCTCCTTTCCGACTACCAGGAAATGGGGCTGAACCCAAACGTAAAGGTTGTGAATCTATTCAAGGATATAGTTAGGTACGACCCGAGTGACGAGGTGAGGATCCTTGCACTGAGCTTGATTTCGGTAAACCCGTCAACCTATGGATGCATAGTTGAGAGATGCATGGATGCAAATGGAACAATAAGAAGGATGTTCTATGAGCATTGCCTCCCTGGAGTTGATCTAAAGAGCCTTCCACAAAGCAAAAGAGTCCTTTTGATGGAGAAGGCTGTGCTAGAAAGAGAGTTTGATGCAAAGGGATTACTGTTAGATTCCATACTTTCTGCATACAAGCTACCTTCAGAGTTAAGAGCGATGAATGCAGCCTTTTACAACAGATCAAGCCAGAAATACCTGGAGGTCCTTCTTAGAGCGATTTTCGATCGAGTGGGGTATGAAAAGGAGCTTGAGTACCTCCTTTCGAGTCCTTCGGAGGAAGACACGTTTTTGTCAAGGATTGAGCTATCGTACATAGAAGATATTTTTGGAAGAGATGACCTGGGCCTTCCTGACCTTGAAAGTTTTGTCACTGCGATGTATCATTCATGCCTTTCTGTTGTTGAATCCTTAGACGTGCCTGAGAGGGGAGCAAGAATAGAAACAATGAAGAATCTGTTTAGGATTGCAAGGTTCTATGATTTCTTCAACGAGACGTCTCGAAAGTATATTCTTAGCATAGTTTATAAGCTTCTTGGAAAGAACTCTGTGGAGGAGGTTGTGGAAGAGGCCATGCAGATTGCAAGCCTTGTTTGTGACGAAGACCTTAACAACTTCATAGGGAGTATCATAAAGAAGAATGCCGAAGCATCTCCAAGAATGTGCCTAATGGTATGTAAACAGGTTATGAAGCATATCCGCCCTCTTGGCAGGCTTCACGAAGCAATAGTAGAGGAAATCATCCTGCCCAACTTGGGCCTGAAAGGGACGGCAGTGGAAATACTTGAGGTTGGGTTTCACTATGTCCTTGAAAAGCCTCACTATGCGATCATTCAGAATCTCCTGCATAATGTAAAGGCAGATTGTAGGGTGTTTGAGATGTGTGTGGATCTTGCCCTTTCTTCTGACGATTCGGAGATATTGAGCCATGTCTTAAGACACTTGGAAAAAGAACTTGAGTGCAAGGAAAGCGAGGATATCATAATTCCAGGGTCCAAGGTCGTGCTGTCTCAACACGAGGTTCCTAAGAGCCTTAGAGACAAATTTGTTGCATTTGCGCTTGAGAGATACTATTATACACAGGATGATCATCTTAAGCAATACTGCAGCATATTGTTCTTTGAATTGTTTTCGGAGGACAGCACCCCCCTCATCTCTGTATTCTGCAAGGTTCTAGAAGCACTGCCATGCTCGCACAAGATATTCATTGACCAGTCCCTCTATTGGATAGGGAACAGCAAGTATCCCAACGGATCTCAGCTGCTCTTTTACAACATCTGTGTTTATCTCGCTGGGGGATACGGGAAGGACCAAACCAAGAAGACCCTACTTAGAGTTCTTGAAAGAATAGAGGTCCTAAGATGCTGGGATCCAAACACGACAAAAAAGATCTTGTTCTGCTGCTCTCTGATGGCAAAAAAACTTGGAAGTAGACTCAACACGGGTGAGGTAGTGGAGAGAGTTATGGAAATAGACGATGGAGAGCCCATTTCCCAGAAGGATTTATATGATGTAAAGAAGGATCTGGAAGTCTGAACATGCTTTATTTTACCGCATATGGGCATCTTTCAGGCTTTTCTTGAGAAATTCTAGAAGCTTCTTTGACAATATCTTTTCTTTGCTTCTATTTAGACAGTAGAGGATAAATAGGCAGTAGTATCTGTCATTCCCTATAATCGCTTGGATCAAGTGGCTGGTATCAAAGATATGGAAGTAGTCCAAGGAAATTAAAAACATCCTTTCAAGAAGTTTTTTTGAGAGGCTGAACTTTGTCATGCTTTCAAGCAAACAAAGAAACTCTTTTACGACTCTTCTTCTTGTCTCATTGAACCTAGATATCTTGTGCATGTCTATAAGATGCAAAATAAAGCTCGACTTACCAATTCTGCTCTCATAAAACATCCCTGTACTGTCTATGATTCTCTTGAGTAGAATAGAAATCGCCATAAGCTCTCCCTCATCCGGTGTGATCACAAGCTCGTTCCATACGGTGGCTGCAAGCACATTTACGTTATCTTCGTCGATGTTATTTGTATCTATTCTCATGGAGATGTCTTTACACGATGGGGATCTTCTTTCCACACCGCACTCCTTATGCGGCATATTAGAACAGCCATCATCCTCAATCGCCCTATCCATCATGCCATACTGTGTAAATAACTCGCTGAGTATTTCGTACTTCATACACCTGATTCTATAGTCCTCACTGTCAAAGTACACTAGCCCATCAAATATCCTTCTGAGAATCGATCTCCTCAGGCAGTCCTTTCCAACAACAATCTTTATGAAACACAAGTACATGCACAGCCTCTTTGTGTCATTGTGTTTGCTGATGAATTCTATGGACTGGAGAATAAAATCCTCTAGTTTGGGCCTAAACTCAATTCCTATTAGATTAATCAGGACTCTAGGACTGGATTCAAGTCTGTTAAAGGCATACTCAAGAAACTGATCATAGTCCTCTCTTATCATTCTTACAACCTCAAACCTCCTGCAGATATTGCATTCAAGAACTTGCTTTGGAGACTCGCATAGCTCCAGATATTTGCCAATCACATTAACATGCATCGGAATATGGTCCGCATCCCTAAAGAACCTCTCGATCCTCTTCAGATCATTTGTTTGTAGGACATTCCCGGTCGTCTCCTCATTCACAGGATACAATTCCACCACGCCGTCCTTAACACTGTATCCCTCTTGGATCCTGGATATTATATCAGACACATCCTCTCCTTTTCTGTACATACATACAAGCTTGCTAAATATCTCTTCGTTGTTTCTATATTTTCCTTGGTCTAAAAGCTTCCTGACCAGATCCGGCGAAAATATCTCCTCAATATTATCATTTACCGCATCGTAATCATTGTCCTCAAGTGGGCTCCCAAGAAGAAGAAGCTCGGAAATAAAAAACACCTTTCTCCTCGTCCTAAACTTCTGAGCACATATCTTGTAGATGCTTTCAAACTCCGGGCTCTTGTGGAAATAGAAGAACTCGTGTATCTTCTTCTCTGAATTGCCATCTAGTCCTGGCACAGACCCTAATACATACATTATGGACTCCACTGCTGCCTTTACTACTATGTTCTTGATCTTGTGGTCCTTGAGAAGACAGAAGTAAAACGACAAGAGGCCAGGAGCAAATTTTGTAATAAGCTCAGACGGCATTCTATTAAGCAGATATCTATGAAAGGAAGGATTTCCTCTGAACATGTCCATCGTCCTCTTCAGTAGATATGCTATCACCTCGGAGATGCCCAAAGGATTCACAACGCTTAATATCTTGTCTATCTGCTCTTCCAAGTCTCCATTCCTTTTGATTATCTCGTATATCCTGCTATCCATCGGGAAGATGGGGAACTAGAATCTGAATCCTAATCCCTCCAGCTCTTCGCAATACTAACATACCGGTCAAGTCGCTCCGGAGATTCCAGAACATCCTTCAGCTTTGGAAAGTTCTCTAGCTTCACAGATTCCAAGTCTAGAGGATCAATGGGGACAGAGATGATCTCTGTGTTCGGGTGTACAGAAAATGGCATCTTGATAAGGTGCTTGCTCTTTTGTGTTACTTCCTTGTCTACTCTTATGTACATTCTCTCAAACAGCGTGGACTCTTCTGAAGCCTCACATTCAAAAAAAGAAGAATACTCCCTCAGTATCTCACTGTATTCCTCAGAATGCATCTTTTTCTTGACCACAGAGTCGTAGTATTTCACTATTTCTCCCCTCTCAATGTCACTCAGCTCAAGAGCTGTACCGTCAAATACCCAACAGTGTACTCCACGCCTTCCAGAAAACACAAACCCCACATTCTTGAATCCAAACTCCTCTCTCAGCGAATAGTCAAGAATCCTAACAGCTATCTTTATCAGAACAAGGCATTTGTTGCACACAAGCTTTTCCGTGCAGCACTTCCGGGGATAGTCAGTTAGATCAACGTCAAACACTAGCTCCTTCCCAGCAACCCTCGGGACATTATGCTTTGCAGGCCGATCTCTGTAGATGGCCCCAACATCAATTCTCTCAGGAACAATCCCAAGCAACTTCTTTCTGAATTCATCTGCTGTCCTGAACGTAAGAAAACGGATGTACCCGCCAGATGCTAGTCCAAAAGAGACCTCGCGGTTCTCATCTATCCGAAGGCATTTAAACATGAGATCTAGAGGAAACAAAGTTCTATAGTATGTGCGGACCAGCTGCTGATCAAGTCCCATCTCAAGGATCAAAACAATAATTTTATTTCTGTGTTGTACATGCTTGGTCAAACGGATGGACTACCTCCTTCCAAAAAAAGTTGAATACCTGGACGCCTATCACCGTGAAGGAAAATGCCAGGAAGCGCTGGACATCTATTTCTCTACATAGATAGACATCAGAAACAATAGCAGAAATGCCTGTAACAACGTTGAGCAGCGTTGATCTTTCTACAGTATCCAGAAACAGAGAAACTTCCGACAATAGATATGTTGTTGCAATCTCTATAAGAAATACTATATATATGATCGGGGATGAGATGAGCTTGGCATAGTTAAGCCTTTTGTAGAATGCTTCCGTTGCAGCATAAGGCAAGGAAAAGAGGGTCAGGAATAATGTATATGTTGTCATGTAGCGCCAGAACCTCCTGAAGTCTACAAGAGCCTGCTTTATCCTGAACTCAAATATGGCGAGGCTAATTGCGTTGAACATCCCAGAAAGGGTCCCAATAAGCATATGGAATGGAATGCAGAGCCTTTCGTTGGAAGATATCTCAAGAAAGAATCCTCCCAGAATCATTAGCATCCCAATGCACTGGATAGACGAGTATCTTGATCCATTCCAAGTCGTTGCTATGAGTGCTGTGAATAAGTACTGGAGGTCGGAGGAAATGACATATGACGTCGAGGATGCTTTATAGTAGTATGAGACCATTCCCAGACATCCCCCTGCAAAGCTCAAACTTGCAATAATAAATACATACTTCATCTTAAAATCAAATGATTGCACATTTATATATGAAATCATCATTTTTACAAAGCTCGAAATAAGCATCAGCAGGCCTCCGGCCCTGTAATTCGCAAGCACCACAACTTTTAAAACAGAAAGTACCACAGATGCGATTATGTTCAGTATCACAAATGCTTCTAGCTTCTTCTTACTCCACATACTCCCTCGGGGCTTTATTTTTAGATTTAAGTATATCAGTGATTAATAGAATACATCGATTCAGAAATAAGCTGGCATAGACATCACATGCGTCTGACTTGCAGCAGACAGTACTAAATGGTGGAGGACAAATACAAAGTGTTGCAGATTATTTGTGGGTATGAACTCCCCCTCTTTTCGATGTTCTACAGTGTGGAGATTGAAGACAGAATTAAGATTTCTTTGGAAAATGGCCTAGAAAAGGAAAAAGAGGTTTTTGAGAAGCTAAAGAGGAAGTATGTTGGACGGATACTAGAGGACGGTAGCATATGCATAGTTGTGATGAGTATTGTAAATGTCTGCGAGTACAAGGTGTATGATGAGTTCCTACTGGCAAAGGTAGAGTTCGAGGCACTGCTCTTCAAGTTCTTCGAGTATGAGGTGGTGTGTGGAACAATATTGGAGCAGAAAGAGGATGGGATGAGACTTTGCGTGCCGTTTTTCTCTGATCTTTTTGTCAAGAGGAGTGGCTTGCCAGATGTGACAGAAAGGGCATATGTGAGTGACTGTGGGGAGAAGCAGCTTGCCTGGGTGTGGATGTACAGAGGCAATAAGCTGTACTTCAGGAGGAATGCCTATGTAAGGTTCCGAGTTCTGGGTAGTGAGGAGAAGTCACCCTTTGTTTTGTGTGACCTCGGGGAGGCGGGGCTAGGCCCCTTGGAATGGTGGATATGAAGACGATGGCCATGCCATGGTGTAAACGAAGTATTGTATGGCCCCTATGGAAGAAGGAGAACGTAACAGTAGCGAGAGACTCGACATAATTATAAGAGGCTTGCGTGAGCTATCTGCAGACCTAGACCATCTCCTGCTGCTAGGATCTGACGTCAAGGAGCTGAGTAGAAATCTTGACAGGTTTCTATAGTGCTTCCTGGGAGGAAGTCTACTTCTTAAGAATAAAAAAGAGTTTTTGTGAAATTAGATAGAATCCAATCCCTCTAATCTGTGATGAAAGTTCAAAAGACCATAGAGCTTATCAAGCGATCCTATGGCCAGCCAATATTGTTCCATAGGCTCCACTGCCACCTTAGTCATACTCTCAGGAAGGGAAATCCGTTGTACGAGATGTCTGATGACTGGTCCAGGATCCTGGTCTTTAGTGTAGCTCAGAATGGAGGCAGCAACCAAGGACTCGAAAGTAAGATCCTGTCATTTCTGAAAGAGATAAGGCCTCCGATGAATGACAAGGAGTCTAGGCTGAAGCTGTGGATAATACTGTACTACATGAGAAGTAGGTCTCCTAGCCAAGTAAATCATCTGGTAGTTTTTGAGCTTGTCTCCAACTTCATGGGAGACTCGCCGTTTGTAGACGGGCTTATTCTCTCGGTACTCCGCGGAATTACCACCAGTACGCACTTTGGACTGGAGGGGAATAAGAAGATGAGGAACGACGCGATTGTCCATCTGCTCGGGGCAATAAAGGGAAAGTCCCTTGATGTACTGAATAGAGCGCTTGCGCTTCCATGCTACATAAGTCATGATGTAGAGCCTCCAAAGCTCTTAGACCTAAGTATCGGAAATGATTTACAGACCTTTGTAGCGCTAGAGAACGTGTGTTTCTATGCAAAGTATAGCAAATCTGTTGAGTTTGTGAAAAGAATAGTTCCCGACGAGGTGTCTTTCATCGATTGCCTAAGAAGGTTTATCTCCAGGTCGTTCCGCCTAGATAAGAGGGAAGCACCTAAATGCACGATCGCAGACGGTGTTGTTGAAAGCTTCCCAATACTAGATGAGATTAGGAGGGCACATAGGGAGGCAAAGGATAAAGAAAAGTTTGTATCAAGAATAATAGAATTCACAACGAAGCTGAGTAAATGAATGCTTATTTTGCCTATATCTAACCTGTGCAAAAGGTAGCACCCTGAGCGGGACTCGAACCCGCAATCTTCTGCTTAGAAGGCAGACGCGTTAGCCATTACGCTATCAGGGCTCGAGCGTCGTGGCCCGAATACCCAATACCTCGGGTCGCAAAAAGACTTCCAAAACCTTGCGAAGCCCTCCATGCGCGAGGTGATAACACTACAGATTGGTCAATGCGGAAACCAGATGGGAGGAGAGTTCTGGAAGATGCTGTGCAAGGAGCACGGGATATCAAGCTGTGGGACCCTTCAAGACGATAGAGATTTGGGGGATAGAAAAGATGTCTTCTTCTATCAGGCAGACGACAATGTATTTGTTCCCAGGGCCATACTTGTCGACTTGGAGCCTAGAGTTATATCTCAGGTTTCATCCTTCTTCAACCAGGAAAACATTTTCTTGTCTAACGAAGGAGGAGGTGCAGGAAATAACTGGGGACATGGATATTACATGGGGAAGACCATGGGAAATGACGTCGTCGACATGATCCAAAGAGAGGCCGAGGGCTGCGATTCTCTTGAGACATTCTTTCTACTCCACTCCATAGCAGGCGGAACCGGGTCGGGATTCGGTTCTTTGATTCTGGAGAAAATAAGAGAAGAGTTTCCCAAGAAGATAATCCAGACATACTCCATATTCCCTAACAACGATGAGTCTAGCGATGTTGTTGTACAGCCGTACAACTCCGTGCTAACTCTCCAAAGGCTTATAGAGAATTCAGACTGTATCATCACCATGGATAATTCGTCACTTGGGAGATACACTCTAGATTCACTACGTATCAGTACTCCAACCTTCGACCATATAAATCTACTGATATCTACAGTTATGGCTGCATCCACAAGTACGGTGAGATTTCCTGGATACATGTACTGCACCCATCAGTCCATAAACAGTTGTCTTGTTCCCTTCGATCCGCTTAAGTTTGTTGTCCCATCATACACTCCCTTTGCGTGTGACGAAATGTCCAGAGTTGTCAGGAAAACAACATGCTCTGACATCATGCGAAGGCTTCTGTTGCCAAAAACCAGGCTTGCAAGCTATGACCAGACAAAGGCACAGGCTGTGGTGTCCATGCTGAACATATTCCACGGTGTTGAGGATTCAGGAGAGATATCTAGAACAGTGATGAGGTTTCTCGACAAGGGAATGGTCAACTTTGTTCCTTGGATGCCCCCCTCCTTCAACATTGCATTGGGGAAAAGAATTATCGGCAGTACAAGCCCGAATAGGATCTCAGGGCTAAGTCTCACGAACTCAACAGGAATCTCCTCAGTCCTATCAAAGATATCGGGGCAGTTCGATAAACTCAAGAAGCAGCGTGCGTTCCTAGACATCTATAAGAGATTCGGCGTTGAGCTTGAGATGTTTGATCAAGGAAAGGAGGTTGTTCAAAAAACCCTTGAGGAGTATCATAAGGCAGAGATGTCAACATATCCAAACAATTAAGGCATATCTAAAGTAAATCCAATTGGTGCCACGTTATTTATTATTGTTTATGCTAAGGGATTTTGTGGCCTTGTGGATAAGAGAGGCAAATCCCCTTGGGACTTTTATTCCGTCAACACCCTCAAAGTTTCTCTTCGGTAGTCTATCTAGCATCTCCTCACTCTTTCCTGACATGACAATGCCCTCATAAAGAAATTCGGTCACAAGGAGAACAACCTGGTCGTACTTCTTCCATACCCTTTCTCGCGTCGGCGTCTTGATGATACTGACAAATGCTGTTGTAAACTCGTCGAAAACCTGCCCGATAAATGCCTCATTGACATCCATTGGCGAGTATATTATCAGAAGTATCTCATCCAGCTTCTTGCACATGACAATTCTTTCGTGAGATACTGATATGGTCTCTCTGTCCTTTATGCTCTTCTCTACAATCCTTGCAACTATATCCTCTTCTTTCGAAAAGATCCTTTTGTACAGAATCTCTCCTTGGACGTCTGCCACAACAAGCCCTTCAACATCAAAGAGGTTCATCCAGGGCTTGTTCCACCACTGTATTTTGCTGTTTGTTTATCTCTGCATCCCTTCGAGATGTTGCATGAACTTGGCTCTGTTCCACAAGAGACAATCACAAGCATTTCATATAGTAAGGATCTGCTCATCTCCTCGTGGAGCGGAGAGGTTGTACTTTATTCAGGAGTTACGTTTGAGGCCAGAGGGTCTGTTGGGGCAGGGATTCCCATCACCAAGGCCATCCTCACGCCCGGGATGATTGTCACAGGAGACATAGAGGGAAATGTCCGGGTTTACGACAGATGCTTAAACGAAACATCAACGGTTCCAAGCGGAGTGGGCGGAATACAGCTTCTACACGAGTATAGAGGATGTGTGGTTGCAGGGGGATGGAACAAGAAGATTGCATTTGTTAATGAACGTGTACAAAACATAGTGGATACCGAGAAGAAGGTATATTGTTCTGACCTTGCCGGAGACATTCTGCTGGCAGGGCAGCAAGAGTATGCTGTTGCATATGACTTGAGGACGAACACATCCTTCTTCAGAAGAAGATTCAATATGGTTGTGAGGTCATTGGCTCTTGCAGACACAGGGTTCTTTGCAGGAACGACCGATGGCAGAATATATTATGAGGATTTTGAAGATGAAGCCAAGTCCTATGTGTTCAATGCACACCATTCAGTATCTGGAGACTCGAAAATCTTTTATCCTGTTAACTCTCTAGTGATGGGAAGGCATTTGCTTTCTGGAGGATCAGATGGGAGAGTGCTTAGGTGGAAGCTCGGTGCCAAAAAGACATACAAAGAGATAGCCTGTGACAAGGCAGGGGTAAGTAGCTTGTGTGCTGTCGGAGAAAGAGTTGCTGTGGGGTTTTCTTACTCATACGACAGAGGGAAGTGCAGTGCTGCTCATGGAAGTAGAGTGGTTGTGGTTGACGTGTGAGGTGAAGATAGACTGCAAAGGCCCGAATGCGGGATTTCCTGAAATGTTTATGGCCTCCCTGCAAAACCCCCAATGGATTTAAAGACATTAAAACAAATCTATCTGGATAGACTTACGCCAATGCCAAATGTAAGGTGGGGAATTACGGGCGTGATGTTTGTCCTCTACTTCATTCGGATATGGACCATAGGAGCATTTTATTTGTTAACATACTGTCTGGGCATATATCTTCTCCATGCATTGATTCTGTTCCTCACGCCAAAGGGAGAGATGATTCCAGATCCCTTTGAGAACATTGAGGACGACGACTACATTCCGGAGACCATAGACAACGAGTTCAAGCCCTTCATAAGAAATCTCCCCGAGTTTGAATTTTGGATGTTTGTCACGAAGATTATAGGGATAGCGTTTATAGGAACATACTTTAGCATATTGGATATTCCTGTGTATACACCTATTCTTGTAAGCTATTTTATTTTTATGGTTGGATATACCACGAAGCGTTTAATTGCACACATGAAGAAGTACAACTACAACCCGTTTCTCCAAAGTAAGGAATACTATAAGAAATAAAATAAGGTACTTTTACATATTGAGCTAGTTCTCCACAGTGGTGCAAAAATACTCAGAGTGCTACCCTAGCGAATCCTGAGTGAATGGAGCCAATTAGACTACCACTGAAGCGACACAAGACTGAAAACAGGGAAGAGCGTGTGGAAGAGGTCGAAAGAATAGATCTGAGGAGGTTCGTGGGTATGTTCATCAACCAGGCGTTGAAGGAGATGAAGGAGGCATTAGGGAAGTTCTACTCGATTTCGGAGACGGTATGCAGAAGAGACCTGGGTTTATTTTTCAAGCAAAAGGCTGCAGACTTTGAATGCTTATTTCTGCTTATAAGTGGGGTGGAGTGCTTGAAGGAGGCCAGTTCAAACAGGCATAGGATCAGAAAGATCAAGGAAGTGGATGCGGAATACGTGTTGATTGCAGACAGGCTTGCACACCTGTTTGAGTCCTTCAAGTCTATGATTATACCCAAGGGTGATGTCCTTACCTCCCTCCAAACTGTGTATGATCCTGGATATCTACTTCCGAGGCTTACAGAGGACAATGACAAGCGCGAGGTGACGAATTTCGAGGAGATCAACAGGATCACCAGGATGTATCTGAACAAGGAGGATCTGTCTGTGTATAGCAGTGTTGTGATTGACCAAGGGATTGCTATTTTGTCGACCAGGTTTTTTTCGTTTAGCCTTGCTCTATGCGGGGAGATATCAAGGCCAGAATGGAAGCTGATAAATGTTAGGGGATCTAACGAGGTCTTTAGCAAACATCTGCTGTTTGCCATGCCCCACAGAATAGACAAGATATCAAGGTTTCTGCGGATTTACGAGACACACACTAAGGCAAGAGAGATATTCTTGATGGTGAAGAGATCCTCGGAGTACATAGAAATGGACATAAAGGGGCACTATAGAAGATTTGAGGTCTCTTTCCATGTGTTCAAGATGAGTGTGAGTGTGGGGCACTCTGGAATTAGTGGGAAGATGTTCATAGAGGAGGATGTACTTCCTTCTGGGGAGGATGTAGTAGAGTCGTTTGAGAATAAGGTTTCTGAGTATCTCAGAAGAGATGGAAGAGATGCGTCGTTTAGCTTCAAGAAGGGATTCATGGCCTATGAGGGAGAGGAGGTCCGGTCCTTCAAAAGCTTTGTGGATTTGGATGCGTTTCTGGAGAGGAAGGAAGAAAACTCCCGGTTCTACAAGTTTTTCGAGGAAAGGTTTCCCTGCTATAGAAATCATAGGAAGGGCATCTTTGGAGACAGGAATGTTTTTATCATGCAAGGAGGACTTTTTGTCTGTGTCCGGTTAATGAGACTTGGAGAGAATCACATGGAGGTCAAGGTATTTGTTGGATGCTGTGACCTTGTGGATTTTCTAAGCTACACGGAGGTTAGTATAGAGGAAAGAGATGGTGGAGAGGTTGTAGGGATCATGAACGAAAAGGTGAAGAAGCAATCGAGCATTAAGATAGATTATCTACACGAATACTTCGAGAGAAACATGGATCTTTTGTTTCTTTCATACAGGTTCCTTTCCGTAGTCAATGGAAGGATTAGTATTGGAGGAAGAATCCTTCTGAGCCACAGAATGAAGAGCAAGGAGATCGGTGTTTGCATAGAAAGGAAAGAAAACATGTTTATGATTGGGAATGCGCAACTTGGAGAAAGAATGATCTCCAGGGAGGGTATGTACAACTGTGTTTCTTTCGCTTTGCTTCTGATCGAAATCCTCACATACTCAAAAGATTCTGACCTGGTGGATGTAGTTTCGATTGACCTTTGCAAGGGAGTGTCGCTGAGGATTTCGGGACTTCTTGTTACTCTCGGGATGAACTCTGAAGGGCTTCTCGAGTCAAGCCCATTGGGAATCGGCCATGCACTGGAGAGCTGTTCTATTTCGAGAGCTATGGACTTTTTACTCAGCTTCCATGGGCTCCTTTCCAGTGGGCTTGTCCCCACGACCTCCACCTCCACAAGCCTTGTCTTTGTATTTAAACATCTGTTCAAAGGATATGTGAAAATGAAGGCGATTGACAGGACTCGATGCTCTCTCTCTCTAAGCGGCGGAATGATAAAAGATGCGCTTGAAGAGTTTGGGCCCGAGATACTCACATCAGACACTGCTTTTCTTCGTAAATTGTCTGGATTCTACTTCGAGGAGAGACTTAGCATGATAGCTGACATAGCCAAGAGAAGTTACAATGTGACTGCCAATGGCAATGAAGTGAGTATCTCAACACCTTGCGGAGATTTCAAGGTCTCCATCGAAGGTTGTAGATACATGTTTCAAATTTGCTCCATCAATATGGTAGAGCCAAGCAATGAGTTCATACAAGCCATTAGCGAATACTTTGAGGAGATCATGAGCACGGAAAAATACATTCCCGATGCCATGCGTCTCTTGAGAAGCACAGAGGAGCTCCAAGGGCTGTTTGAAGGCATTAAGGCGAAGAAAAAAAACTAGAGTACAGCAGCTAGATTTATTAAACACCTTATCTAGAAAGCACCTTATTCATTTCTAGCAGACATAAGCTATGATATCTAAACTTATTTATTTACACCTCTTCAATGCTGTTAACGGCCAGAGTATCAAATGTATTTCTCCTGCAGAATAGAATATAAAAAATCGAGCCAATGAACGAAAATATAAGGACAACAGCTAGCGGAAGAGCAACAAGGACCATTTGGGGACCTACCCCAAGGACAAGGCATACAGTCAGAAGCGTCACCAGCATGCTGATATGAGCAGTGAGAACTCTTTTCCACCCAAGAACCTCTTCATTTTCATCTTCAGATGCCGTCTCAAGGAGCGCAAAGAAGTCGTTCTGTGTTCTATCTATTTCAAACAGAAAGTCGTCATCAGCGTCCAGCGTATTTCTTCTGAAGTACTCTCTGACCTCTGGCTGCATCAGAAAGTCGTCGTCTGAGGCAAAGTAGTTGGCGCTGTATAAGACACTCCTTTCTGGAGGGATTGTCTTGGGTATGGTTATCATGCCTTTCTGAATCTTCTCTATTATCTCCCTTGGATTCTCCTCAACACTGTTCATCTTCAAGGATCTATCATTTGCATCGAGACTGTCTCTTGACTTGTGGCATCTTTTGCTGTCTTCTGCCTCCTCTATCTTGTGCCTAAACACCTGGGAAAATGCCTTTTTTGTAATTTTGCCCTCCACTTTGGTCTCAACGAAGAAATACTCAATCAACGCCCTGTCGACTTCCTGTGGTGGTATTTTGTAGTAATACACCTGCCCCAGTATGTACATGTTGTTGAGAGGATTTCGGACTTTCATTCTATGTAGTAGCCTCCTATCCGACTCGAACCTGAACAATATTCTATTCAGCTCGGATGCTGCATAGTAAAAGTTGTATATGATGCTCTGGTCATCCGGGTCTGGCGTCGTAACTCTTGCAAGTATAAAATCCTTATTCTTTAATCTACAGTCCAGCACTATTGCCTTGAACTCCTCCAAGGTAAATGTCTCAACAGTGTTTGCATCCAATACATCCAGCTCGTCGCCCTCTCCATATGCCAGGTTATTCGGACCTCCAACTATTCTGATTTTGGAAGGGATTCCCTTCGATCTTTCGTACAGATCTAGTGTCTCTTTTGCCATCCGGCTTGAACTTGTTTGTAAACAAATAAAAATAATATTTGCTCAATATCACTAAATTAAAAACAAAGGTGATCTTTTCTTGCGATCCATGCACCCGTCCTGGAGATTGTGCTCGCTTGCACCCAAGACATTCCAAGCCTTTTATTTGCCAATCTGAAACATCCAGCAATAAAAGAAGCTTTATGGTAAACAAAAAATGCCCGGTCTCAAGGAGAACATGAAAACCTATACATTCAAGGTTGTGGTTCTTGGGTACTACTCTGTGGGAAAGAGCAGCCTGGTCCTTAAGTATGTCAAGGGAGAGTTCAATCCCAACGAGGAAAGCACAATAGGTGCATCCTTTCTGACAAAGACTGTTTTCACCCAAGAAGGAAGTATTAAGTTTGAGATATGGGATACCGCAGGGCAGGAAAGATACAATAGCTTGATTCCGATGTACTATCGCGGGGCACAGGTGGCCTTGATAGTCTACGACATAACTTCTGCAGAAAGCTTCGAGACTGCAAAAAGATGGGTTGAAGAGCTTGGCTTTGAGAAGCCCAAGGAGTTCATAAAGGTTTTGATCGGGAACAAGTCTGATCTGGAAAGCGACAGAAGGGTAGAATATCAGCAAGGGAAGGAGTATGCAGACAGCCACAACCTGCTGTTTTTCGAATCAAGTGCAAAGACGGGTAAGGGCATAGCAGAGATATTCAACGCCATTGCAGAAAGAGTTCCCAAAGAAGAGGTCAAAAAGAAAGTAAGAGGATTCAGACTAAAAGACGATTATATAAAATATCTTTGCTGCTGATCTTTATTAGCTTTCAAATGTTCACTATCTCCAAAACAGACTTTCTGAATCCCACGTAGGTGTCTATCGATTCGCATTTCTCTACGAATCTTCCCTCGTCCAATGCCTCGCATAATAGAGGATCTATAGGTAGTCTACATACAAAAGGAACCTCCATCTCCTTGGAAAGCCTTTCTCCACCCCTAGACCCAAGTATATTTGTCAAGCTTCCACAGCATTCACAGCGGTACCCGCTCATGTTTTCAATCAGCCCAGAAACCCTAATTCCGCTCGAGATACAAAAGTTGATGGCTCTTGAGGAGTCTTCGAGAGATACATTCTGGGGCGTGGTGACAATCAAAGCACATGCATCCTTCCCAACCAGGAACTCGTGCTCCTCAGATATCCCAGGTGGCATGTCAATAATCACATTCTCAAACCCATCAATGGATTCATAAAACATTGACAGAACAGATATCTTTTTTGGGCCTCTCCATATGACAGAGTCATTGTCCTTCATAAGCAGCGCCATTGAAAGCATATACAAGTTTTCAGTCACCTTTACTGGAACCAATCCCTTTTCTCCTTTGTAGATGCTTTCTCTGACTCCAAGTCCGCCGGCTATGCTTGGCCCACACAAGTCAAAGTCCAAGAGCAACGTCTTCTTCCTCTCAGACATCATCGTACTAAGCATTATCGAGATTGAGCTCTTCCCGACTCCGCCCTTGCCACTCATAACAGCTATCATAGTCATCCCAGGGGTTACTCTTTCCATACAGATCACACCGTCATTCAGATTCTTCAGACTCAACCTCAGTCGATAAGGCCAGGCTTTCTACAAAGACCCTTTCTTTTCTTTGTATCTTCGGTAACTTCCTCGGCTTGGTCTCGGGAAGCAGTATCGAAGATGGCTCCCCACTGTTATGGACGCTCAAATGCACAGAGTCGCTGAACCTGACCCTCCTCCGATGCCGCTTATCTATAGGCTTCGGGCTTTCGTTATTCCCATCAAATACAAGAGTAATGTACCTGTATCCAGAGTTCCTTATAGTGTTCCTTTCAGTAATTTTTTTAACCTTCATGTCTTTCTTCTTTTTCGCCTTCGAGTTGGAGTCTTTTTCAGTTAGCACCACCCTCCCACTTCTTATCCGATATCCTATCGATGCCTTTCTCCTTTTATTGGTGCCATTCACAGCATCGCCAAGATCGTTCTCGCACGACCTTCTTTCTCCTATAAACTCAGGCTTCAGCTCAACCTTGTTCCTCGAAAATGTCTTCCGACTGCTCAGTATGTCTTTCCGAAGCTTGATGTTGTTCAGCAGCGAATATTCTTTGTTCAAGAGATACATCTCTATCTCCCTCTTGGAAGGCCTTCCTATAAATATCTCATCCATCGATTCCTTCCCCTGCCCCATCGTTTGTTTTATTCCCCCTCCTGGTCTCCTGCCCGAAGAAGCCATGAACAAGGATAGAATTCTCTTTTCCTAAGACTAGCTCAAGGCGCTCTATCGTGCAAAACACAAGATCTTTCAGATTCTTAAAATACCTTCTAACCTTTAGGATATTAAACTGTGTTATCCCGGGAATGCTAAGCAGTATTTCACGGAGTACAGGATCCATCTTTGATCCCTCGGAAATACTCGGCATGTCCTCCTTCTTCTGTAGGTCTCTTATAACCTTCGCAGAAAACAGCCTCGACTCAGACCAGATGATGCGAAGCGTCCCAAAGTTAAACAGGAGTAGGGCAAGCTTTGCTGCAATGCTGTTCTTGAACGTGTCCTGGTCGTACCGATAGTGGTCAGATAAACACGGACGCCCATCAAACTCAAGAAGAAGAATCGGATTGGGATATCTGTAGCACATCATACTCGCCTGCAGGTAGAGCCTACCTGTGTTCAAGGACGATGTAAAGTCAGGAATGGATTTCCTTTCGATACAGACCGTAGGACTTATCAAATAATCTCCAATCGGTAGGGTGGAAATGCATATCTTGTTCCTTGCTTTGAACAGGAAGAAGGGAAGCTCAGCCCTTAACTCTCTTGAGTCAATCACAACTGTATAGGCGCCATCCCCAGACTCGTTTTCTTCCAGGTCAATCACATCCTCCGCATCGTCTAATCGTAGAGGAAGCCTTGCTCTCTCCTCTATAAGCTTCTCAAAGGATGTCTTTTCTCTTCTTATCTCGCTCAGATACCTCTGCTCCTCCAAAGACTCAGAATGCATCAGGAAGAATACTTTGACAGGATGCACCACTCCATATCTCTCTATCTTCCTAACACTGTCTTGTCCAGACTCCACAAAGATAGCACTTTCATAGCTCTCTTCGTAATACTTGAATTCGTAATGTGTCATAACCTTTACCGCCCCCTCCTGGATCTCAATACACTCTCCAGAAACAAGACCAAATGCAACAAGAATTTTTGTCACCATATTCTTCACTCCGCGGCTGGAAACCAAGACTACAGACGAAGCCTCTTTCATCTCTTGCAGAATTTCCACCAATTTCTTTATCTTCGGGTTCAAGGTATAGAAGGTTCTTGGCCTTTCATTGCTAAATCCAGGCAGATCTCCCAGCTCATCTTTCTCCGTCCCGGCCTTCCTCCTTTTTTTGTCTCCCCCGGCTAGATCCCTAGCCTTCTCAACGGCCTCTTCAAAGTATTCCCGCGATTCATCAATCAGAACATGCGAGATCGATAGGTTGATCCATGTGCCATCCTTTCCTAGCTCAATCTGCTTCTTTACAATTTCCTTGACATACTCATAAAATGTTCCCGGATCGCAGGAGAATAATAGAAAGATAAGTCCCCGTATGTCATAGAGATCCTCCATTATCCTACTGTTCGAAATGTTCATCTGCCTGAATATTTTGTGCACACTTCCAAATATAATGGTCTCAGCATCCACCTCTTCCCTACTAGGCCCCTTGAACACTATACGAAGGAGGTTATTGATTATCTCCAGGAGAATAACCTGAAGCTGGCTCCCTCTTTCTGACATTTTGAACTTGATCTCAGCGACATCTATATCCCTCCTCAAAGACTTCTCCACCAGGAAATGGAAACGTGGAAAGAAAACGGCCCTTGTCAGCTTCAGACTCTTCATTTTCCTGTCTAGTGGAGAGAACCCGAGAGATAGAGGGACTGGCGATTCTGAAAACCCTCTTATAACACCCGTCTTGTTCCTGGACCTGAAAAAGTGAGCAATGAATGACTCTGACGATGTCTCTGTGATGGCCTCAACATTGTTGACAAGAATGGCATCAACCTTCTCGACATCGACTACCCCGTCAATCATGTCAGCAAGAAACACACTGTTGCTTGCAATGAACACGCCTCCGTGCCGATACTTTTCCCTTCTCTTTGTCTTGTGCAAGGATCTTATGTCCTGAAGGAAAGGCGATTCCATTCTTAGGAGCAGAGACTCGTCCTCGCTACTGAAATTCACCAGAAGCACAAGGCTATTCTTATGCAGATATTGCTTTATCATCTCCCGAATAATTCCTTGGATATTCAGGCCTCCCCCCATCACAAGGAGGCAGCTTTGGCCTTCGCACTCTCGGAGGGCTTCCTCTTCATATTCCAGAAGCATTTTGGGATCGGGAGATTGTGTACTGAAGAGGAAGATATTTTGAAGCCCTGAACCAATGGATAGTGACAAGTGTGATGAAGATATGAAGGATTCGCACCCAGTCACACTGGCCGAGGCAAGGTATTTACTCGAGGGACAGAAAGAAAGATTCAGGGCAGATTTCAGATCAAATGCATCGAAGATATTTAGGTCAACACTGGGATATCTCGATGAGTTCTGCAGGATCAAAGACAAGTCTGTTGCCGAGGATCTTCGCACAACCCTTTCTGCACTGGGCTTCAGCGAACTCGAGATAGCTTTGTTTGGATCTTTGTTTCCTCAGTCTGTTGAGGAGGCGAAGTCTCTTGTTCCATCTCTGGAATCAAAGGGTGACGATGTTGTTGAGCAAGCTGTGGAAAAGATACAGCAGCTGGCCCTATGAGACTTTAAGAATGGGAGGTGTCGTTATTAAATCTTTGAGCCTCAGATTAGTAGTACATCTAAATCATCAGCCGTGCAGACAACCCATGAAAGACGGGGCTTGGGTGCCTCTTTACACCAAGGAAGTTATCGACTTGGAAAAAAGCCTGTTTAGCGGACAAGTGTTTTCGTTTCGGCAGACAGATAAGAAGGAGTACACCGGGGTTCTTGGGACGTGTCTTGTGAGCTTTCTTCAGGATGGAGACAGGGTTCTTTACAAAGTGCTTGATGGAGACAAGACTCAAGAGGAAGTTGAGGCGGAGATTTCCAACTTCTTCACATTGGATGTTGAGCTCTGCCCCCTACTCCTGAGATGGAAACTTGACCCCAGTAATCTGCTGGTTGGTCTGAGGGCCCTCAGATATAGCCTGGTTCCGACGATATTTTCATTCATCTGTTCATCGAACAATAATATTAGCAGGATAACCCGAATGGTTGGGTTTCTCTATTCGAAGGGAGAGTTTATCACGAGGTACAAGGGTGTTGACTTCTACTACTTTCCAAGTGTAGAGAAGCTGGTGGATATTGAGGATGAGCTGAGGTCCAACGGGTTTGGATACAGATCTTCATATATATGTAATGCAGCAAGGTACCTCCTTGGGAACCGCCTGGACTACCAACGGACGTCTGAGATCAGGGAGATGATGGTGTCTATCAAGGGGATTGGATATAAGATAGCAGACTGCATTTTATTGATAGGCGCTGGGGACTTGAGTGTTGTCCCCATTGACACACACATTTTCAATCATTCCAGGAAAGTGTTTGGAATCAATGAGAAGCGGCTGTCCCGAAAGATGTACGGGACCATACAAGAGCTATACAGGAGAAGATTTGGAGAATATGCGGGGATTGCACAGCTCTATATATTCAAAGGAATGGTTGATCTAAGGAGGAAGAAGCCCAAGCAAAGGCTGGAACTCTTAAGGCGTTCTCTGGACAGCTTTGACGACATTGAATGAAAAGAAGATGTGGAATCCCCTTGATGAAATGGGATATGGACAAGGAGGATTATTCTGATGAGCCTCAGGAGGAGGTGAAGAGAGCTAAGAAAGCCATCGAGGCCATGGATGTCAAGCCTGTGGATGCTGGGAAGGTTTCTCTGAGTGCGGAGGAAAACGGGGTTGGAGGCTACGATCTAAACTTCAGAAGGCAAGTGAAGAAGAGAGTCAAGGACTATAAGTACAGGGCCCTTTTCAACATTGGAAAAACGAAGCGGCCGTATGTGCTGACACGCAACAGTGTAGTAATGATGATAGAAGAGGAGCTGGGGGTAGAGATTCTTGTGAAGGGAAGCTATAGGCCTGAGGAGCTGAACGGAGACACGGATGATGAGGATGCATTGGTGTATGAGGTTTCTGCAGAGACGCCTGAAATGCTTCACGAGGCAATTGGCAGGATTCCGTCGATAATCAAGGAGATGCCTGCGTTTCCATGGGATTCATCTGGGGCCTCTGGAAGATATGTCTACAGGAACGGAGTCAGGTGCCGCTCGCACAGGATTATTATAGACAGTGAACTGGGCGAGAAGATGAGTGAGATTCGTAAGGATATAGAAGCTATTAGCATTGATAAGCCTGTGGAGATCAACATCCGGGGAAGACTTTCTGAGTATATAGAACCATGTTTTGGAGAGGAGGCTAACGAGCCCACGTACATCCAAATAGTAGCAAAGACCAAGAGAGAAATAAGGGAGGCAGGCAGTGTATGCAGGAGCATTATCAGCAAATACAGGGATTTCTTGGGCTAACCACTCACCTCTCCACAAGCTGACTCATCAAGGAAAATGATTTGATATCTGGATTGGAATTCTGAAACACTATACTATAAAGGTAGTTTGTTTATGAGGCCAGTCCAATGGATAATGATGTGCTGGATGTGGTGCTGAGGGGCTGCTCTAAGGTTATATTTAACGGCGATGCGGGAGATCTGCCTTCATCCAGCCTTGATACAGAGACGGTGGAGGTTTTTACTTTAGAGAAATTCAAAAACCTGATCGTCTCACACATGAAAGAAGGAAGAGACTTCATAATTGCAGAGGTTACCACAAGAGACCCCCTGACGGAATCTGTTTTCAGAAGCTACTACTCTGCAATTGAGCTGAACCGGATTCTCTTCTGTGTTGAGGGTAACAATAACTTTCTGTACAGAGTATCAGCCAAGAATCCAATAAACAACCTTAGGATTACTGGGAAGGTTTTTTATTACAAAATAACGCCGGAAGCTTTGTCCAGTATAGCGAAGCCAAGACATTTGGGCGAGCGCACTTGCAGCAACGAAGTGGTGATCAAAGCAGAATACTTTGCCAATGATGAAGACCTTCTCTTTGACCCATCGATCAGAAGATATTTTGCCAAGAACCTTGTTGAGGAAGGATACTTTATCCACAGGCTTGAGCAAATGGAAAGCCCTGTGGTGATTTCTGAAGATCTCCTTGAAAACTATCATGATGACAAGTTTGGGCTTAAGATTATACTCTACACAAACATAGGGACGATATTGGTTATCTTTGGAATGTGTATACTTCTTGGGTCTAAAGAGGCGTTTGTTGTTGCAATGGCACCTCTTTCGATGACCCTCCTCTTTTCAATCCTCTTCCTAATCCTCTATGTCCTGCTTTTCGAGTCCCCCGAGGGTTTCTCGTCGATATTCAACTTTAGAAAAAACAGATTTAGCTGAGGCCCGTTAATTAAAGCCATGTTGATCAATACAAGCTCCTCCGAATGACATAGGTTTGAAGAATGCATTTATTTTTTCTTCTTCGACTTCTTCTTCCTGACAAGATTAAGCTTATTCTCAACATACACGCCATTTTGAATAACCCCTCGCACAGCCTTTCCATTGGCTTGCCGCTCTGTAGAAGGACTCTCGCCGCCTCTTGAGCTGGACCTCATCTCTGTAATTGTTTGGCTCACCCCCTCAATAACGAACATCTTTCCATACTCCTTCTTTATTCGGAACCTTCCGCTGTTGAAGAAATCGCCTGGGTGCTTCTTTGACGCTTCATCAACATACCCGATTTCAAGCTTTTCGAGAGCATTCTTGATCTCATGGTATCTTGGCTTTTGTACACAGATCTCCTTCCTGTATTTTCTCCCCTCGGAAAGTGACTTTGTCGAATCCATGTATATAGGATACAGGCAGAAGTACTCGGTCTCCATCAAGGGGAAATTTTCCAGAAAAATATATCACATCTCTGCTTCAGCCGCGCCCATCACATCCCCAACCTTACACATTACCTACCTATCCCATAAATCTGCTTTGTTTATACCCTTTAATGTTGTCGAAGCCATTGGAACTCTTCTTTGAAGTGTCATCGGCACCACATACGATAATATACATCGTTTTCTGGTTTGCAGCCTTGACATTTCTTAACATCTTCTATACTCGTGAGTACCATGTCAAGATCATGAAACACATCACAAAGAAAATAAGGAACATCTTTATCCAGGCTCTTGTCTTGTGTTTTCTGAATAGCATCCCAAAGATAATCCTGATGGTCAATCTATACAGAAACTCTTCCATACAAGTGTTTGCATCCGCTATTTCAGGCACAACACAAATTTCGATGGCAATATCTCTTGCCCTTGTGCTGATACTTGCTAAGACAAACTGCTTCGTTCACCACATAAGCTTCTATAAGGACATTCTCTTTCTCGAAGCCTCGCACCTGCTACTGCTGATCATGTTCTCAAATGCAACAGATGCCCTGACCGTCCCTCTTATGGCTCTGGGAGTGTTCTCTACATTTTTGTTTAATACCTTCTCCCTCCCCCCATACATTTCGCAAGTATCGAACAGCAGCGACGAAGAAGTCATCTCTTCCCACGCGCAGCCTCCGTCACCATCGCTTACATTGTATCCGTTCAGGCTCATATTCAACCTACTCTTCCTGGACCCTTCCCACATATCTCCATCGTCCTCGAAGAAAACACCATATACCATAGTACTTTCTCCAGTAATCAATTTCCTAATCGGGGCGATGTACCTCCGCATGGACATGAGGCGCTTTGAGCTTCTCCTTTCTCTTGCATGCTCCTTTCTTCTGGGCCTGCTTTTGTACATGATGGCAAGAAAGAGGATCCTTTCCACACTCTCATGCCTGTACAGCTTGGCTGCCTCCATACTCTTTTTCTCGATAATAATGGAAAGCTTTGTGAGCTTGTCAATGCACATAAGCAATGCAACGGGGCTAGGCGCCCAGTTTCTTTCGGGAACATTTCTTTCGCTGCAATGCAATCTAACAGAGATTGTAACCTGTCTTAGTTACACCGGAAACGAAATGCTGATCGTGTCGTCTTGCTCCATTCTCTACACACACATGTATAACACTCTTCTCTTCTTCCCAGTTGCCAAGCTGCTCCTGGGGAAAACCGGTGCATATGCACAATCTCATAATATTTCAAACGCCCCCTTCGTATACTTTTCGTATGTATTCATACTTGCAGAGATTAAGGTCATCTTTGTGAACTACCTCCTTAGACACCACAAGCTGACAAAAGATCTTGGATATACACTCATAGCAATATATGTGCTATTCATAATCGGGTTTGCCATGGAAGGCAAGACCCATCTTTGTAAATAAACATATTCCCATATAGCCTTGAGGTTATAGAAATAAAGAAGATCGTTTAATTAGTAGATCTTATTGCAGATGCATCGAACTTCTTAATGAACCTCAGCCTCTCCTCCATCTCCTCGTCACTTAGCTTAAGCTCCGTTCTTCCTACAAACAGAGGCTCATCGAGAATCGACTGCACAGCGTCACTGTAGAACAGTTCTTCAAGGTCATCGTGGGTCACAATCTTGTTCGGAAGCTTGAATCCAGGTGTAAGCTCTGCCTCCCTCTCAACTCCTCCAAAGATCTTGTCCAGCTTCTCAAATGCACTTTCCGTCCAAATAATAAGCCTTCCAGGCATTCCTCCAGGTGCAAGCTCAAGGAGATCCAAGTTATCAATGCTCATCTGGTCAACACCACGGATGTTTCTGAATGCAAGCAGCTCAGAAGACTCTCCATGGACAATTAGTATCCCTTTCCTCTGTGTGTATCTTCTGTTCCTCATCTTTCCCTTACCACAGCGGATCCCTCTGCTGTTCTCCACTCTCTTCAATTCCTCCTTCATGTTCAAGTCCTTGAGAATCTGCAGTGCATCCTTGGTCTTCTTGACATCTCTAATGCCGTCGGAAACAATAATCGGAAGCATCTTCACACCAGATATCCTGTGTCCCCTTGCCTCAACAAGAGATGTCTGTGCAGATGCTGCAACCGCCATCGCTTCAGCTATCCTCTTGGTGTTCTCCACAACCTTCCTGGCCCATCTCCTGTGAGTCTTCGTGGGATGTGCCATCCTTCCCTTACGGCAGAAGTTTGCAAACGCTCCCTGTCCTGCCCTTCTTGTTCCTCCTCCCTTCACCCGAGGCACACGGGCAATCGCTCTTCCAGTTCCCCACGACTCTGCAGAGTGCTGCATACCTGCATACTTCGACACCGCATATGGCTGTCGGGTCTTCATCCTGTACAAAGAGTAGGTCTTCAGTACGAGATCTTGCCTCACAGGCACAGAGAAAACCTCAGGAAGGTCCAAGGTCTTCTTCACAGTCACCCCGTCAACTTCGTAGCAGTTGATCTGTTGCTTCATTTCAAGCCCCCAGAGCAAATTTTTTTTAAATCCTAAGATTTTCAAACAGAGGCCTGCTCCCGTTCTTGGCTGCAGGCCGTTTGGGCAGCTCTCATGTCTTGCATCGTGTGTGTCTTCTTTCCGTCTGCAGGCCCGTTCGGATTTAATGCCTTTGAAGCCATCCCCCCAGCTCATGACTTATGTGGGATGGCTGAATGGAGAAGAGGAGTGGCTCATGAGAAGAACACGAAGGAGATCCTCGTCGAAAGGCTCGCAAAGAACCATCAAGGCGAAAAGCTTGATAACACTGGCAAACAATCTGTATGTCAGAAACGAGCTTGGGAAGTGTGTGGAAATGCTCAAGGAGGCGATCTGCCTTATGCCGAGAAACCCGCATCCATACTTCACTCTTGGACTTATTTTTGAGGAGAAGGGCGAAATACCAAAAGCATACTACTGCTTCTTTGTTGCTGCACATCTCCAGAAAAACAACTACGGGCTTTGGAGAAAGCTCTACGACTATTCACGGCAGCTTGGATACAACAGAGAAAGAATCTACTTCATCGAGGTTCTGCAGAGGAAGGGAAACAAAAGGGAGATGGTTGTGGAGAAGATGGGGCTTTATGGGAACGACAAGTTCAAGGAGATAGGCTGTAGGATAGAGCTGTTTGAGTTTGACGGTGTCGACGATGGCATCTTCGACGTCATACACAGAAATATAACACACAAAGCCCGACTTGCACGGCTTGCAAAGAAGCTACTTAACTATCTCAAAAAAAACGAAGATTCATGCTCGGACCATTACATTAGGCGACTAATAATTCTGAAGTACGAGGCTTTTGACTTTGTTGACATGAAGATGGTGTTTGACAGATATCTACTCAAGAGAAATGTTGAGCTTTGCATAAAGCTGAGAGTGATATACATAATGGCGTGCCTGCATGATAGGAAGGACGGAAACATAGAAGAGCGGATTGATGCGTTTCTTGAGAACGAGGAGGTATGGTCTAAGATCACTGACATTGGCCTTCTGAGGCATCTTGTTGATCTGCTTATAGAAAACGACATGATTGACGAGGTGACAAAGTTGCTAGGCAGGATAAAGAACAGCTTCAGTGGCCAGAGGGAGTTTGTGTACTGGAAGCTGGGGAAAATGCTCGACGACAAGGGGAAGTATGACGAAGCGCTTCTATACTACAAACTGGTGCTTGAAACCAATCCTGCCAATGACGACGTTAAGTCGCGTATCCATTCGATATACACGAAGCAAGGAAACCATGAGATGGCTAAGAAGTATGAGACGATTGCACGGCTCATTGATATTGTCGATGGAAGGAGCAAAAAAGGATGCGCATATTCTCCGGAGATGTGCATGAACATAAGGTCTCTTTACGAAAGCACCAGGGTTGTCAGGAACGACTGCGGAAAGTTCATTGAGTCTAACAGAGCCCTGGTGGATGACTTCCTAAAGAATAGGTTTATCTTTGAGAGGAGAAAGAAAAAAGCATCCACTGGGCTAAGGCCATATAGGCAAAGGCATGCAGGAGTGCTTGAGATAAGAAATGAGGAAAAGGCCATGAAAGAAGGAACCTCCGAGGGATTCAGATTTGTCGATCTACATGGGCTGAGCGTTGATGAATGGTTTGATGTCATCTCTGCACAAATATTTTCTCTTCTCTCTGTCTCCTGCACCTCCGAGGCGATGTCGTTATTGTTCAGGTCGTTGGAGGCATATATCTTTAGACACAGAAGTGACATCACCTGCAAACTTGTTTTCATGGGCCTGAAGGCATCCTTAATGTTTGGAGAGTTTGGTGACTTCATCTCCCTGGTAAGAAGTGCGATTTGCCATACAGGAAACTACTCATACTCTTATCTGCTGTTCTATTTCAGCAACTTCTTTATGAGCTTCCAAAAGAGCAATGACTTTTCGTACTTCCAGAAGTATCTTCAAAGGGTATGCAGAAGAAAGCTTAGAATCTGCCCAAGCCTAGAGGACGAGCTGTCTTCTGAGTCATTGGAGAATGAAACGAAGGAGGAAAAGGAAAATGCAAACAGCCATGGAGGAGCCCTGTGCCCGGAGTACAAGGAGGATGTGCCAAGAAGGAAAACCACGGGCGTGACGCACTTCCTATTCCTGAACTCCCACATTCCGAATCTTCTACAATCAAAGACAGTAGAGATGATGTCTTCTCTTGAAATGGAGGGAAGCACATCGGAGAGCATAATCCTTGCATCCATGTTCCTCATCCATTCGAAGTCAAGAAGAGTGAGCGACAGAAACATGTTTATAAAGAAAGGAATATCCATCCTCAAGAAGCTGAAAGAAAGGTCCGAGGGAGAAGATGCATATGTGATTTCGTACAACATTGGAAAGGCCTACCAATTCTTTGGGTTTCCTGGCCTTGCAGAGAGTTTTTACATGGATGCTCTGGGGACATCTGATGTTGAGCTCCGGAGGCTTGTACAATTCAACCTGTATCTTATATGCAAAAGAAACAGCACAATGCAAATATTCAAGGACATTATTGGGAGCAGCAGAGCGGATTCGTCTTCTGCGTAAGTCCTCATCTGTTTTATTTATTGCCCCTGATGAGTGAAGGCCAGATACTTAATGTATGGAAGGACAATCTCCACGGGGAGATGAAGAAGATATCCCAGCTAATAAATAGGTATAACTACATAAGCATGGATACCGAGTTTCCTGGTGTTGTTGCCAAGCCGATTGGAAGTTTCAAGTCGCCCTCCTCGTTTGCATACCAACAACTAAGATGCAATGTGGACATACTGAACATTATCCAGCTAGGGATATCTCTGAGCGATGGCCAGGGCAACAGGCCGTGCCCCATAAACACATGGCAGTTCAACTTTGCATTTAGCCTTGAAACGGACATGTATGCACAGGAGTCGATTGATCTTCTCATTCAAGCAAGAATAGACTTTAAGGAGCACGAGAGGAGGGGAATCAAGGTGGAGGAGTTTGGAGAAGTGCTGATGACGTCTGGGCTTGTGATGTCTCCGGATGTCGTGTGGGTCTCTTTCCACTCTGCTTATGACTTTGGATACCTCATAAAGATCCTGACATGCAACCCTCTTCCGGAAAGAGAAGAGGACTTCTACAGATTCCTTGCAGCCCTGTTTCCGGACTTCTACGACATAAAGTTTCTTGTGCAGAACAGCAAGTATTTGAAGAAGGGGCTGCAAGAGATATCCAACGACCTTGGGCTTGTCCGGGACGGGATCCAGCACCAGGCAGGCAGTGATGCGCTCCTGACATCGCATGCGTTCTTCAAAACTAGAGAGGTCCTTTTCAACAAAAGCATAGGAAAGGAGTTTATGTGTAAGTTGTTCGGTATTGAGGTCAAGGACACCCCCTAAAACTGTATAAGTTCTAGCGAACTGGTTTATTAAAAGCCCAAGCTTTCTTCATCACTCAGATTGTTGTTTGTTTCTACATCTATCTTTTCCTTTGTTATAGGGATTGCATACTTCTTGACATAACTCCTGACAACCTCGTTATACTTCTCTCTATTTGTCAGATACATTGAGCCGGCTTCGCAATTCAAAGGGTCTGCAGCATTGGGATAGGACAAGAGCTGAGGGAGAAGGATGTCGACGATGTTGAGCAGGTCGTATATTGGAGACCATATCTGGTTGAGGACGTCGAGGCATATTGATCCGCTTGCCTCGTCGACGTTTGGATGGAATATTCTAGTTGTGAATCCTATTGAGGGGCTTTTGAATGGATAGTTGTCAGGAAGAAGTATGTTGATGATGTACTTTGCGCCGCTGTATGGGGAGTCCTCTGGGCCGTTTATCAGGACCTCCATTTGCGTGTGCTTTCCCTCGATCATCCTGACTTCATAGTTTGCGTTATAAAGCTTCTGGATCTCGTTCTTTATCCTTGGATTCAGCTTGACCATGTCTATATTCTTATCTGACTTTATTGTGGCAGGATCGGATTTTTATGCAACAGGTTTCAGAAACACTTGCAATCGATTTGATGGCGAGACATCAGGCTGGAATAGGAAATTTATATAAGAATGAAACATTTGGCTTTCTGAGGGGAATTCAATTGGGCTTGCGGTTTCTTGTAGCTAATAGGCCTGTTTTTGAAGTCAAAAAAAATTTGCCCTGAAAATGTCGACTGGACACCGCGATCATCTGAAGCGAAAGACTGCACCAAAGTCATGGATGCTGGACAAGCAGGGAGGGACGTTTGCGCTGATGCCTGCCAGTGGGCCGCACAGGAAGACGGAATGCATCCCCCTTGGATATCTGATTTCAAGATTCCTTAAGTATGCAAGTAACTCCAAGGAGCTTGCAATTATCCTGAAGGGAAAGAATATCAAGGTGAACGGAAAGGCTAGAACAAACTCACACTTCCCTGTTGGGCTGTTTGACGTGATATCTATTGAGAAGACTGGGGAGCACTTCAGGGTCCTATACAACGTGCAGAAGAAGTTCCATCTCCACAGGATAAACTCTGAGGAGGCGAAGTACCGCCTGGCAAAGGTTACAAAGAAGTACAAATACCAGGGGATCCCTTATGTTGTTTCCAGCTGCGGGCTGAGCATTCGCTTCTGTGATCCAGCCATCGAGCAGGAATACACGATAAAGATCTCGAATGAGACATCCAAAGTGATTGAGTATATTGCGCCTGGTGTCGACAAGATTGTGTTTGTGTCAAGGGGAAAGGCTAGAGGACGCATTGGAATTATAAATACAATTGAAGTTCAAGGAAAGGACACGGTTTATGTTATGACTGACTTTGCAGGGAACACGTTTTCCTGTACAAGCAAGAGCTGCATAATAATTGGAGAGTCTTCCGAGAATATCTTGATAACTCTTCCAAGCGAAAAGGGGATAAGGCTTTCTGAGCTCGAGAAGATCAATGCTCAGCTAGGAGAAATGATTGATACATCAGCAAACGAAGTTACCGAATAAAATGTTTCTTCCTTTACGTTGATCCTCTCCATCAAAAGAGACTGCTCGGACACTCACCCCTGATGCAGCACTCTTTACACCTGGGTCTTTTTGCAACGCATATCGTTTGCCCATACCCAACCAGGGTCCTGTTTATTGATCCCCACTCTCTTTTCGGAACAATCTTTTCCAGCTCTTTCCTGGTGCTTTCAACGTCCTTGGTTTTGACCAACCCTATTCTGTTTGATATTCTGTGCACATGGGTGTCCACACTTATCCCAACAACCTTGTTGCATGCATGGTTCATGTACAGGATGGCCATCTTGTTTCCAACCCCGGGCAGTGAGGTCAAGTCCTCCATATTCTCCGGAAGGCCCTTCTTCTTCAGGATCTCTGCAATCTTTTTCAAGTTCTCTGCCTTTCTGTTATGGAATCCCACCCTCTTGATGCACTCGTTGATGTGCTCGGCACTTGAGTTTATTACGTTTTCTATGGTTAGGCCGTTATGGGTGTCTCCATCGGCAGCAGTGTTTTCCGGAAGAAACCTCCTCAGCCTTTCGGTAGCCTCATGTGTCACCTCATCCTTCGTCTGGGAGGACAAGAGGAGGGAGACCAGGATACGGAATCTCCTCTCTTCCTCTGTATGGCAAGACGGGGCGATAAAGCACCCCATTGTATCCACGGGAGATACAATACCCTCTCTTTGCCTCTTGATCTCAAAGTATAGCTCTAAGGACCTTTCCATCTCTTTCTTGGAGGCTTTTTTCATAATCTCTTCTTGGCTAAGAATGGGTCATTCTCCACATGTTTTCCGATAAAACACCAAAATCAACGCTTCCCATCCGGAAAGGAATGCTTGACAATGTCCGAACGTATCTGAGGATTAAACCACAGGCTGTTCCAGAAGATATTACGATCAGTGGGGATTCGATGATAGTAGATGGAAACAAGTTTTCCTTCGATAGAATCTTCCGAGGCTCCACACAGCAGGAGGTCTTTCAGGAGATATCGAAGAGTCTTCTGGTGGAATGCATGCAGGGATACAACTGCACTCTTTTTGCATATGGGCAAACAGGAAGCGGGAAGACCTACACAATACAGGGAAATGCCCACAACATTGGGATTGTCCAAAGATCGCTGGGTCTCCTACACAGAAACACGGATCTGAAGATCTCGCTTTCCTTTGTTGAGATATACAACGAAATGATGCTGGATCTATTTGATCCCGAAGCCAATCTATCGATTAGGGAGGATCCGCTCTGCGGAGTGGTTGTTGACAATCTGTCAACCGTGGAGTCTGATAGCTATGAAAAGAGCATGGAGATGTATTCCAGGGGAATAAGAACAAGAAGAACCTCATCGACGTGTATGAACAAGGAAAGTAGCAGGAGCCATTCGATCTTCATTGTGTATCTCAAGAGCAGTGGTGGGGTGATGTCGAAGTCATCAAGGCTATGCTTTGTTGATCTTGCAGGGTCTGAAAGGCTGAGGGAGAGGGAGATAGAGGAGACCAAGATGAAGGAGGCCGCCAACATAAACCGATCGCTTCTGTGCCTTGGGAAGGTGATCAACAAGCTGAGCAACGGAGAGGACGGCCATATAGGATACAGAGAGTCGAAGCTTACTTTTCTGCTCAAGGATTCGCTGGGGGGAAACTGCAAACTGACGGTTATCGGGAATGTTTCTCTCGAAAGCAGGAGTGACACGGTGAATACGATGAACTTCCTCCAAAGGTCCAAGATGATAAGGAATCTTGCGGTTGTGAACTCTGACGTGAACGGAGAGTTGGAAGAGGTGAAAAGCAAGTTGAAGGCCCTTGACAGCGAGAACCAGAGCCTGAAGGCCAGGATTGCTCTGATGGACACACAAATGCAGGAGGAGTCCAAGGTTCTGCCGTCCTACCATTACGACGTTAAAAGGATGAAGGATGCGATTGACGATGTCATGAACACACTTCTGGAGCTCGAGGCGGTTACCAGAAAAATGCCCAGTGCTGAGTTTGACAAAAGCAGAAAGCTCCTCCTCAACATCCACGAGTGCTTTGCATCGATGCATGGAAGTGAAAGGGAAGGCGAAGAAAGCAGTATGAAGAGAAAGCGGATGGGGGAGAGAGAAGAATAAAGACAGCATGTTCTGAAATGTGGGTGTGTGGCCTTCTAGCCAATGTCTGTAAATTCCGATATTTTAGATCCCTGATTTATTATGAACTTGGCGTCGCAATGGGTTCTCTGGCAAAATAACAATGATGAGTCCAATGCCAAGAGCTGGGGGGACGATCTCGTGGCTGTTGGGGAGGTGTCGACGGTTCCTGAGTTTCTGTATCTTTGCGACGAGATATCGAATGTCGGGATTGGGAAGCTGTGCACAATGAATCTGTTTAGGAAGGGAGTGAAGCCCATGTGGGAGGACGAGGCGAACATAGATGGAGGAAGGATCATAATGGATGTTCCTGTTGTTGGCAGGGACAATGTCGGGGATCTGTGGAAAAAAACAATGGCGTTTTGTGTATCGAACAGCGTTGACAACGTGTGCGGATGTGTTCTTAGCGAGAAGCAGTCATTCTACAAGCTGGCCATCTGGTTTGGGAAGGATTATAACCAGGACACCATTAAGGAGATGTGGCAGGAAGCTCTAGGAGGCGGGAATCTATCTGTCTACTCCTTCTTACATAAGAAATCGCTGGACAGCAACAAAGGAAAGAAAAAATGGGGAGGAAGGAGGTAGAGTGCAACGAAATCTTAATAAAGTTATCTTTGTTTAATCAGTCTCCAAACGACCTCTTAAATTAGATTATCTTCTGGGTCCTTTTCTTGTTACAGATGTGACCTTTACAAAGCCGTCTGGGCAGATGTCTGAGAGAATCGACAGTTTTGACTCATCAAGAAGCAGGTTCAGAAACTCCTCGCACTCTGCTTTGCTGAACCCGGCAACGCTGGAAATTATTTTGACAGCGTCTGAGAACGATTTGCCGGAGATCCTTTTCTCGATGAAGTTGAGGGATACAGACGGGTTTCTGGAATGGAGATAGTTCTTTGACTTTGCACAGCCTTCAAGGATCTTCGATCGGTCAAGGTCCTTCTTTGGATGCCTTTTCAGTGACAATGAAGAAAGGTCTTCAAAGAACTCCTGGGACTTCTCAAGGGGCTTCTTGATGGCAGCATTCTTTTCGAAGTACTCGTCAAGCTTTTCCGAAGAAAGGAAATCGCCAAGGTCGGCGAGTATGTCGTCGTAGGACACAAATCCTTTGTCTATGTCTCTCCTGATCTTGGTGCCCTTCAACTCTTCAGTGCTCATCTTCTCCTTCATCTCCCGCCCGGTAAATGGGCCGCGGATGGTTTCTTCTTTCTTCACAAGCCATGAGAAGGATGGATTCTGTGGCATCCCGAGAACGAAGTTCCCTCTCTGGTCGAAGTGTCCCTGGTCTGCTTTCGACAGGTCTACGTCCCACATCGACTCAGACTCTTTCTTAGATGTTTTCTTTTGCGGCCATCCACCTTTCCTGCCTGCGATCGCAAGTATCCGCTTCTTTAGGATGCATGCCTTTTCTTCTTTTGTGTACTCCCGAAGGATCTTTGGCTTTGTGGCCTCCTCGGTGCATATAGTCCTGTCGAGGACAAAGTCGTCTGGCTTTACGAGCCGGACCTCTGCAAAGTTTATTGGAAACATGGGTGCCCTAAGCTCACGGCTAAAGTAGCAGAATTCACGCAAGGCCGTCATAGAGGGCTTCTGCTCACATTGTTTAATGGGGAGGAAAGCGGCCATTTCCGCCTGGATTGTAATGGTCTGGATCTGGCTCAAAGCTGTCCCTCTTGTTTCCAGGAGTTATTGGGTCTATTTTGATCAGCTGGTTTGAACTCTCGTCCTCTGGAGACTGTCTAGAGGGAGGATAAAAGGCGCTTGGGTCCATGAAAGAGCCTTTTGGATGTCTTCTGCCTATCCTTTCGATGTCAACCTCCCTGGTGTCTGGAAACAGGTCGTCTCTTCCGATGTGCCCGAAGTGCTCTGTGGATGTGCCGAGCTCTTGGAGAAGTTTGTTTACATTGAACTGGCCGGGGAGCTCCTCCTCGCGAATCCTGATGCGCCTATCGCCGCTTGAAACTACATATGTGCCATCCGGCATCTTTTGGACGTCGAACCTTTCTTTAAGTATATCCAGGAGTTTATTGAATTTCATATCGGGATTACCCAAAGATGGAATATAATGTCTTTTAGATTTGCAAGGCAGCTGTCACCTGAATAAGTAGCCAAAAAACCCTCCCTTCAATGAGTGAAGGCAGTGAAGCCTTTAGGAAGATTGAGGAGAAGCTAAGGGAGCTGAAGTTTAGTGTTAACTCGGATGTTGTCCAGAGTATCTATGAGATGGCTGTGAAAGAGGACTGTGAGGCCGAGGATCCTAGCAAACTCATTGAGAAGCTGGTTGAGGATGGGACGCTGATGAGGTTGCAGTTGAACTCGAAGGAGGGCGACAAGAAAGGGCTCAATGAGGAGTGGAGGGCTTCGCGCAGGAGTGGGGTGTATTCTGAAAGGGTTACGCCGGAGACGTTTCAGCTGAAGTATTATCCGAAGGACGAGAAGACGATGAGGTTTCTTAGTGACATTCTTGTTGGAGACATCCCGTTTGGGTTTATGAATCCCGAGCAGAAGATAAGACTGATTGAGTCGATGGAGCTTATTGAGATCAAGTGTGGGACGTTTGTGATGCACGAGGAGGATGTTGGGTCGCAGATGTATATTGTGGATAGCGGGGAGTTTGAGGTTACAAGAGGGGGAAGCCTTCTCAGGAGGTTGTCGAGAGGAAGTCTTTTTGGGGAGATAGCACTTCTGCATAACATTCCAAGAACAGCCACGGTCAAGGCGGTTACCGATGGGAAGGTGTGGGTTGCGGAGCAAACGTCATTTTCTGGAATAAGGATGATGGACAGGATTCTGAACAAAAGGATTGTCCTGGAGGGTCTGAAGGAGCACAAGGTTTTCCCGTCTTTTAGGGAGGAGGACTATGAGGGAATTCTGAGTTCCTTGAGCTTTGTGTATTACAAAAAGGGAAGCAAGGTGGAGGTCAAGGATTCTGAGTTTCTAATGAGTTTATTTGAAGGGGAGATTGACGACGGAAAGACCAGGAGAATCAAGGCAAAGGAGATTATTAGCAAGGGGTTTACTGCGGTGAGTGCAATACAGGGTGCGCATATATCTAGAGAGAGCCAGAGATATGGGGTCCATGTTAACGGGGGTCGGAGGCGTGACCTATGATGGAGAAATAAAGTTTTGTTGAGGGTCTGAATGTGTGTGTTGAGAGAAGTGTGCAGATACCTATGGTGGCAAGCAACCTTAGTGTAGTGGTTATCACGTTCGCCTAACACGCGGAAGGGCCCCAGTTCGAACCTGGGAGGTCGCATCTTTTATGCCAAAAACGAGGCAATAAAACTCTTTGGCAAAAAGTCTCCCAAGCTGGAGTCGAACCAGCGGCCATTCGATACCAGCACACTTCTACAGTCGAACGCTCTACCACTGAGCTATTGAGAGCTGCACGCCATGCACACACGGCACTTCACAATCACTCCACAGCACATACAAAACATTTAATAATAAGGGTCAAAACGCTACCATACCTTGCACACAAGGCTTCATAGCTCTCTAATATTCTTTGATTTGAACGGCGACCTTGGAAACGACGAAAATAAAAGGTCCATCTCAGTCTCATCCTCTTGGGATGCCTTGCTCGCCTCCTGCACCGGCCTTCTTGATTTCTCAGCGATCTCCTTCAGCGCAGTGTACCTTTTCCTCTGCTTCGTCTTCGTGGGCGTAAACTCCTTGATGTGCGGATTGTAGTTCTCCTTGTCCGTCGGGCTATCAAACCCTGCTGCATCCGGCCTTTCACATCTCATATTCAGGGATTCCTCTCTTTGTCTAATAATTTTGTTTTGGAGGGAAGTTCGCAGCACAGCTCGAGATACTCTGTGGAGCCTAAAAGGTGTAGAAGGTTCTGCATTTATTCTTTCATGTCAAACATCCTTAAATCCTCATGCTCAACGGCCTTCTTCTTCTATTTGTAGGGAAAAACACCTCCTTGAGGCCAAATCCAAAGTATCTGTAGTCCATGATCGAGTAGTACAAGAAAACAATGTTGATTGCTGCTTCAAAGTAGTTTCTGATAATAAAAAACCTAAAATTACGGGCCCTCACTTACCTTTTCAAGTCGTAGCATATCTTTTTGTTGCTACTATATTTGTCAATTAAGTGCATCGAATATATAATGTTTATCACAACCGTCATGATTAGAGCCATTCTCTGCTCCTCGTCTTCCTCGTTCTGCCGGACAAGCATCAGGAAAAGCGTGATGACCTCAATTAGGTGGTCGACTATTATATGGGCTATCCCCACACTGTCGTCAACACAGTGCTTCAACCCCTCTATCTGAAGATACACCCCCTGGATAGTCGCCAAAATCATCAGAAACTTTGCTGCATCATATCGGGCCCTTGTTTTATATGCAACTTAAATTACACCTATCACTTACTTTTCATCTTGGTACTTGCTCCTCCATGCCTGAAGTAAAACAGTTCAAACATGTCCCCAAACTCCCTGCATATAGAATGAATGTTGGTGAATTCGCAAAGGCAAAGTCCCAGATACACAATAGAAAAAAGTATGGTTTCCAAGTCCTTTTCTCCAAACTTGAAAATAGTCTCCACAACCACAGACGCCTCCAGAGACGCCATCACAATAATAAACCAATATGCCTTGCATTGCTCAAGGTTCTTTCGCGATATTGCATTTTCAAGGTAAATGAACATGTAGATGTTTGTAAGGGAAAGCGACAAGCACATCGGCCTGATTATGGTCATCGTGCTCCCAATGAGGTTCTTCCGGTAGAAGCCAATCCCAATGACAAACAGCCTAAGAAGCAAGTATGTAAATGACAGCTTCTCTCCCTTTCCAAGTAACTCTTCTCTTCTAAATGAGTTCATTTAATGGGTAGTACCTAATAAGAGATATGTTTGTTATAATTCCATATCAGCAATACACTTAAATGAATCTACCATATCTGTAAAGTAATCTCGCCCTAATTCATCTGAATTTATGATCAATATAGTCGTGATAAATTAAATGGAATGGGCCGGCTCAATCAAATACTTCCCCAAAATCGCCCCGAGGTTTAACAAGCACAATGTCTCCATATGCCTGCTTCTGCACCGCTGCAAAAACGCCCCTTGAACACATCTCAAGTACGAAATAGAATGCCTTTGCCCTTCCCCTCCTACTTCCCGCAATGTATTTGTCAAATCTCTCATCCAATGAGAAGTCTGCTATCTTCTCATCAGAATCACTGCTTGAGGTGCTTTCTCTACTAGTGTGCACAGAAGCATTACGTGGCCTTTCTATCGATCCCAATGTCGACATCTCACTGTACTCAATCCCGATGCTTTGAGGGGCAGGCCTTACCTTTCTGGCCTCGGCAAGCACAAAGCACTCCCCCGAAGGCCCAGGACCCAGGGCCACAATTTCGTTTTCAGGTGCTCTAAAAACAATCATCCTAGAAATATCGAGCACCGTTGCCCTGTCAGTAATATCTTTAAAACGTCTTTTTGGCTGCCTAACATACACATCCATAAGCCCAAGAGTCTCGCTGCAGCTAGCCCCCATGCTGTCCATATAATGCCAATCACCAAACTCAGAGCCGTATATGCTTGAAACGTGCTCCGTGTCCATCGAAAGCATATTTCTTCCCTTCGTCCTCTTGCCCTTCTCCCTCTTCTTCGTGACACTCAAGGTCCTTACAAGCAGTCGGACTTCAAGTAGGCAAATCCTCACCTTGCCTTCGTAAACCCTTGCTATGGCCCTAAGCAGCATCGAGCTAGTCCTTAGGTCGCACACAGCCACGGAACTCACCATGATTTCCACAATCCTGCAGATCTTGATCTTTTCTATCAACCTCTTCCTCCCTCTGCCCAGGCTCCCCCTTAGAACCACACCAAGTAAAGAAGACACCTCTTCATCCTCAAAGAAAGACCTCAAAGTCATGTACACTCACTCCACATGTAATTTAATCACTTTAAGCTATACACTAAACAAAGACTCTCCACTAGCCTTTTTCTAAACTTCTATGGCCCCCATGCCTATTCACAGCATCAACCAAGTCCTTCGGGTCAATAGGCATCAGAAGAGCCTCCGACACCCTGATCCCCAAAATATTCGCATACTCGCCTTTAAATTCCTCGTCAACAACCAAAACAATGGGAACATCTGCATCTTCGTTTCTTATTCGGCTCACCACCCTGCTGCATTCAGAGGTGTTAGCATACAATACGACCACATCGTACCTCCACCTCATAACACTCCTCACATCGGCACCCTCCTCCACAATGGTCAAGGAGTAGTTTGGGATCTTCAGCGAACTGCATATCCACTCAGATCCAGGAACGTCCCCCTTAACAAACAGGACATTGGTCTTGCAGGCAATCCTCATCCTCTCATAATATATGTACTTCTTTATCTCATTAATATCCTCAACAACAGCTTGAAGATACTTTGAAATAGTCCGGACCGCATTCAGCACGTGCGACTGGTAGACCATCCCACTCTCAATCTGCCTCGGACTCGTATTCCCAGGCCCGTTCCCTTCGCTTGGCGCTTTCTTTCTCCTAATCTTCGCAAGCAGCTCAGGCCTTCCCCGCTGGAAATACTTGTTCTTGTACTCCCATCGCCCCCTCTCCCCTATCCTTTCTCCATCCCTTCGTACCTTGTAAAAGTCGTACTTATTGAGTTGCCTGACAAAAGAGCTCCAGTTCTTGTGTCTAAAGTGTTTCTCAAGCACAAACTCAGAAAAGTCCTGTGTGTTCGATATGATGAAGCTTCTTCCATCCAAGGCCCACGATATGTATGGATAGTTCTCAGGCTCCTCAAGCATCTGGAAAAGCTTCACAACAAACTCAGACCCCGTAGTCAGCTTCATGGGCCCCATCGTAAGGCTAAACCTTATCTCGTCAATAACACTTACATCAATTAAGCTATATTAAAAGATAATCCCACTTCCATATCGGGAAACACACCCCGAAAAAGAATAAACATTTATTTCGCAGGCTAGGTACTTCCCCCACACCTCTTAAAGTATAGCCTTCCGTTCCTTACATTCACGTCGTTCTCCCTCTGCGCCCGGATCCCGATCTTCAGCCTGAATATGGTGTTTCTTTTGCTCAGCTGCTGCCTGTATCTTCTCTGGATCCTTTGCTTCTTCCCGTCTCCATACATGGTGCTTATGTACCTCTGCTGGTAGTACAGCAGCAACTCGCAGACTAGCGTCTCCTCAGTCGCCACAGGCCTCCCCTCAAGGGCACCCACCTCCTTCATCAGCTCCGCCATCTCGCCTACCAAGTCTAGGGCCCCAGACACCTCTTTGCAGCTCATAAATAGCATGTCCTCGTACAGGTCAAATCCAAATATGTGGTATGGGAGAAGGCATTCATACGCATGGTTGATGTTCATAAATCTCCTCAAATCAGGCCTTCCTATCTGGAATAGATCCTTCTGCAGAAACCCCAGGATCTTCTGCCTGCGGGCTTGCGCTTGCTCATACAGATTGCCATACAAGTACCCATACCCTCCCTCCTCAACCTTTTTGGCCTTTTTATAGGGCCCGCGAACCCCCTTCGTCCTCACAATGTTATGGGGTTCAGGGGCTTCCTTTGTGCGCAGCACGTCTCCTGCATCAGAGCTATTCAAATCCCCCCTTCCAAAGGGCTCCGCTCCATTCAAATCATCCGTCCCAGAATTAGCCCCGTCAGGCTTATCCAGAGCCCTCTCCATTTTCAGGCCAAAAAAATTTCAAGAATTTACAGAGTGGATGCCATCTAAATAGATGTATCTTCACATGAAACTAAGGTGTGGCAAGATCTCCACAGGGGACATCGCCATGATGTGCGACAAGTGCTCAGGAAAGTGCTACATCTGTGGCCTCGACGCAGGCACATCACAAAAAAAAGTCTACATCTGCTCCACATGCTTCCATTCAGCCTACAGGGACAAATGTATCGTCTGCAAGCTTAAGGATCCAAAAAACAATGCCTACTGCTGCAGAGAATGCTGGCTTCTGCAGAAAAATCATGACAGATGCCCCGTTCTTATTCAATAAATCTCCATGGACACCGTTTAATAAGATAAGTACAGGCCATCATTCCCCGCTGCTCTTTGTCGGCCATTTGTTAGGACTGTTATTCGACACATTCTTCACATGAGGGAACAATCTCTCCACGTCAATCTCATGCCCGTTCGAAAAGTATCTCTCGAGGACTCTGTGGTCTTGCATCTTCACCTTGAAGTTTATTGCAGGATCCTTAGCAAAGTCCGGGACAACAAAGTCGGGGTCCAGAATAACGTCGTCCTCATCCACTCGTGGTATCTTTGTCTTCGGCTTGTACACATGCTGAGGAACCTTTCCTGCAGACCTGAGAAGCTGATAGTCTATTGCCTGCTTGTAGAGATTGCTTCCATTGAATCTTTTCATGGACTCGGGCTCCTGGCTCTTCACACCAAAGGGCTGGGGCTCAACCCTATGCAGCCCCATCGCGCTCTCTTTCTCGTCTTTGGCACACACAGACTCATCCACTTTGTTAAGACATCTTTTCTTCAACTGCATCAATGCTGCATTCAGCTTGGCATTTGCACTAAGGCTTTTGTTGTCCTTGCCCGTGTTCTCAGCCAAGGCCTTCTCCGCATCCCTCAAAGCCCCTGCATCCTTCAAAGGCAGCTCAGTCCCGTCTTTTCCTTCGGCAGGATCCTTAACCACAGAAGGATTCCTAAGCTTGGTTCCTCTATAAGACTCCAAGGTGCATAGGTCTACCGCATTTGGCTCTTCCTTGAAAACCACCTCTTTGTAGCCATGGCTGTTCTCTCTGCTTACATCCGTCCCAGACGACATCGGCCGTGGATCCTTTGCATCCTTCTTGGCAGAGGGGGAGGTGGGATCTTCCATAGCCACATCCCGGCTCTTTATAATCGGAATGTGTCCGGGAATCAGGCTTTCCTGGTCAAACGCTCCCTCAAAGTCCTCATCACAGCAGAACCCTTCATCGTTTTCCTTGTCCATGCCGCCGCTTACCTCCTTCGGACAGACCATTGCCTTCCCAGAAACTCCCCCCATACACCAGCTTCCGCCTTCAATCTCCTCGCACATCACCCTCTTCTTCATAGCCGCAACCGCATCCCTCCATTCCTCCATAAATTCCCTCAGTAATTCCATCAAGGGATAAAAACCTTTACTTACATACGTTTCTCACAGTCCTACCTCAGAAAGTCAAAGTCTATCATCCTGCACCCTGCCTCAAACCGCTTTGCAAGGTCCACAACGTTCCTGACCCTAACCCAGTAGTCCCCTCCCCGAGGATCAAAAAACTCAACCATCCTCCTGATCTCTTCGTCAACCTCCCCACTCACACAGCAGTACAGTATGTAGTTGTCTCCATTGTCTTGTTCCCTCATTATCCTTTCTCTGTAATATCCCTTCATCCTTGTAACGCAGCCCCTGCACATCCCATTCACGTTGCACTCCTTCTTTCTTACCCTCTTATACACCTGATATCCAAAATACTTATTCCCTTCAGGAACATCTTTGTTTTCATAGTATCTTATCTCAGAATCAATCAGTTCAGACTTCACATGCTTCCGAGAGTTGTAAAGGATGGGCAGAGAAATCTTCCCCAGCTTCCTGGACATCACAAACCTCTCAAACCATAGCCACTCCTCACATCCAAATCTTTTCGTCAGCCTCGCACTCACCTCTAGCCCCTTCTCCATGTCCCTCCCTTTCAGATACCTTATGTACCCAACAGCAACCTTGAAGTTCTCCGGATATCTTGCCATGCATTCTTCGTATATCTCCTGGGCATCCATCCCTTTCTTCTCTGCCAGCTCCGCATACAGCAGCCAGTGCTTATAGCTAAACAGATCCTTTCCCAGCTCAGAAAAGGCCCTTTCCAGGTCTATCTGCGACAGTATCACATACTTCCTTATTGTTCTCATTCTTCCAGGAATCACCAAATAGCTTCGATGGTACTCCCGCGCTGCATAGTAGATCTTCGACCTGGCAAGTATAAACAGCTTCTTCTCCTTCCCGTACTCTCTTATTCCTCCTTCAAGAACCCTTTCTGCTTTCCGGAAACACACAATATCCTTGCCCATCGTAAACAGCTTCCATAGCTCCTTGGCCTTCATAAGATCCACAAAGTACCGCCGAGGCGCCATCACAAAAAACCTGTCTATAAACTCGGCATCAAGAAGGTGCTGCTTTGCAATGTTGTAGCAGCAAATAAACGTTTCGTCGTCATGGAGCCTCTGGGTACTCATCGAAACAAACAGGGACCAGAGGTCAGAGGGAAGGCTGGTCATCGGCTCCACCTCTATCTTTCCTAGGTACAGAAGAACATCGCTCCTAGCAAGAACCAGAGACGGAAGATCAAGTTTCCTCTTTCCCTTCCGAAGAATCCAGAGGACCCTCTCCAATCCCAGCCTAAGCATATCCTCAATCACCCAGGAATCGTCTCCATCCCCTAGCAGGTAGACTATCAACTGGTCGAAATACGTGTCCTGGGCTTTGAGTCTTTTGTACAGTGATACTGCAAGCTCTCTGCTGGGATTCGTCCTGGTAAACATGTCCACCAGCTCCTCCTCCTTGGTCTCAACTATGGAGTCATACAGAAACATCTGCTTCTCAGAAACGGCTTCCAGGCCCTCAAACACCATCTTCCTCAGCTCAGTGCTCCTGGGATACTTCCTGACTCCAGCCTTCAGCACCCTAACATCCTTGCTCTTCAGAAATAGGTGTACATAGAAGTCTTCGTCTCCGTCCACAACCTCTAGTGCCTCATCAACCATCTCGGGCACATAGCACCTCTCAATGATCTCCTTCCATAGCATCATGTCCTTGATGTCCCGGCCTTCAAGCAACACCTCTGCACCCTCTTCCTCTTCCAGGAGCCGGCTGAGCCTAATCCGAGCATCCACATTCAAACGATTCTTCCTCAGCAAATCCCTTAGGACATGGATCTTCCACCTGTCGTTGTCCCTGGCCGGCTCGGAGTCTTCCGCCCCCTCCTCTACACTTTCCATCGAGCGGAGGCTCCTGGGCACAACCTCCTCGATGTCCATCTTCTCGAGAATCAGAACATCCTCCTGAGAAAGTATCCTCTCCACAGGCCCAGCCCTTTTCCTCCTCCTTTTCTCCTCTATGGCCCTGTACACCTCGTCCTCTTCGCTGTCATGTTCAGGTGTGGCATCCTGCCCAAACAGACTTCTTATGTCAAAGAGCTTTCTTCTTCCTCCCATGCAGGCACAGCAACAAGCAAAGAAAAATAAATCGGGCCTGGGGCATAAAAACTTACAGGATGGACGAGAAGAAAGACACGAAGAAGAAGAGGGTCTCGTTTGCACCTGAGCCTCAAGTGACATACATATACCCCGAGGAGGAGAACAAGGGTGGCAAAGGTGCTGATTCGGGAATGATGAGCGAGGATGAGATTTCTGTGGAGCTGACTGTAGACCACCTTCGGACGGGGGAGCAGCAGAACGGTGCAAGGGAGAACTTCCTCAGCACGGGGCTTGATGATCTGATGGATGAATGTGCGAGCAGCTGCAGCACCAAGGACGGGATTGCCACGAAGGAGAATGTTTGTAATGAGGGGGGAATGGAGAAAGGTTTCCTCGAGGAGGAGGGGAGCTGTACGCAGATAGAGATTCCCGGGGAATATGAAGAGGAGAAAGATATGAAGAGAGGGGACGGCAAGGAGGATACTGTATGGAGAGAAGATGCCCTGAAAAACGAGGACGAGGTGTTTGAAGACACTCTAATTAGCAACGAGACGGTTAATGTGGAAGAGATTATAAACACCCAGGATCTTAGGAAGATTATTCCGCAGGCCAAGAAAGAGGCTGTAAATGTTTCTGAGCTGCTGGTTTCGAAGGGGATCCGGTTTCTCGACAGCCTTGTGGTGTCGAACACAAGAAGAGACACGATGTCGAAGTCTCTGAATGAGGTGCACCCCAGGCAGGAGAAGTTTTACGAGAGCTTTCTAGAGCCGAGGACACGTTTTTTCCTTGAGTTCAGCTCTGAGCTTGAGGAGAGGATGGCCCGGCAGGAAAAGATAAACGGCGAGCTTGAGAGGGACTTCAGCATTTCTGGGACTGTTTTTGAAAGAGAGGATGCCTCCAGCCAGCTTAGGAGCCTGAAGACGGAGTGTAGGATGAGGGCGAAGATTGAGTGGTACGAGCTTAGGAAGGAGAAGGAGGTTGAATTCAACAAGGAGGTGACTGACAGGAGAAACAGCCTTGCTAAGGAGTACAACAGCCTGTCTGAGAGGCTGAGAGAGGTCTCTGAACTTGCTGAGGAGAAGAGAGGCTGCAACGAGAAGATGGAGGAGCACATAAGTCGGATAAAGAGCAGGGTTGGAGGGGACGGAGAGGGCAAGCACCAAAAGATCTCTGAATTGAAGGCGCTGATAAATGAACAGGAGGATGCAATTGAAAATGCTAGGAAGGAAGTGAGAGAGCTTGAGGAGGAGAGAACAAGGAAGCAGGCTGAGAAGCGTATGCTGAGGGAGGCGCTGGAGAAGATTGAGGGCGAGGTCGAGGAGCTTGAGAAGACGCTGAAGGCCCAGAACGTAACTGAGGGGCAGCTGAAGGAGGCAAGGCAGGAGTTCCGAACGATGTGTGCTGTCTTTGGGGTAGAGATGTGTAGGGTTGATGCTTCTGAGGTTAGGCTGAAGCTGCCGGGATACAGACTCAGGATATGTTTGGAAGAAGGCTTTGTGATAAGCTCTGTTGAGGGTGTCCCGCTCTGCGACATGAAAGGGCCAGGGCTTCTGTACCACTACTTTGGAAGGTACTTTGGAGGAATAGGGCTTGGCTTTTTTGAGGGCATTAGAGGCATTGCGTCTGTATCAGCAGTGGCGTCTAGCATACACAAAGAGGTAGAAGAAATAAAGAGACACCACGAAGTTGAGTGCCATCTCAATGAGGAAGGGGTTCTTGTCAGGATACTGGCGCTGGATGTGGCGAGGTGCACCAAGCACGAGGTTGCTGTCAATATAAGAAACGGATTTGAGTGCCTGGTTCAATGCGAAGGCAAGAGCAAAGCATATGACCTTAGGAAGGACATCGGCGTGGTGTCGAGGTCTGTCGAGGAAGCACTTGTAAATCTCTGATGTCCTCCTCTGATAGATAACAAGGTCTTTCCAAAACTGGCATAATAAACATTAAGGGTTTATTGGCGGAATTCTATACTACAGCTTACCTTCCTCCTCCCCGGCCTTCTGGCTCTTCAGCCTTCCAGAAAATGCATAGTACTCTTCCAGCGACCGGTTGAAGTCCTCGAGGCATCTTATCAGCCCGTCTTTTTCTGTGCCCTCTGCTTGCATTCCTTCATACAGGGAGACAGCCCTTTCGTAAACGTGCCTCTGGTGCTGGATAGACTCAGACAGGAGCTCCAGGTCGTCCTTGGGACACGACTGCGAAATGTCGTTCACAACGCTGTCCAACACCATTCTGAGGACAGACAGGCTCTCGAGGCTCTCTCCGTCCCTTATTGCCTTCTCCAGCTTTAGATAGTCGTTCCTTTCCATAAGAAGGGCATGGGTCTAAACATTTGATTCTGGAACTGTGAAAAGTCTAGAACTGGGTCCGAGGCTAATTTTAAAATCTAAAATCTTAATATCATTAGTGATAAAGCTGTTAAATTAATACCTATCAAACAAAATAGTAAAAAACAAACAATACAAGGCTTTTTTATGGAAAGCCAAGCTGAGCCAGAAAAAAACATTAGTTACACAAAGCTTGCATTCTTCTTCTTTATGCTGAGAACGGTGATGATAGGCCTTGCTTTAATAGGGGGTCCTTACTTTTCACTCCGCAGGCAAACAAGAACATTCAAAGTATTTGTGATATTCCTGGACATAACAAACATACTGCAATTCATATTCCTGTGTGACATAATCTACCGAAAGATCTTGTTCCAATACTTACTGTACATTCCTGTCCTTGCATATACTTTGACCATTACAACTACATTATTGATTAATGCAGAACGTACAGACAAGGTTTATTTTGAAGAACAGGGGAGGAACAAGAAATTAGCACTTTCATACATCTATGTATACATAGGGATCATTATTGGAGAATTCCTTCTCCTCCCGATTATATACAGAAGGCTTAAAAGCGATTTTATGTGGGCAAACTTCAAGAAAGTTGGAGCTGATCCAGACATTAACAGTAAGTGAAAATATAATAATTTTAGATGCATTTAAGAGAAGAGAACAATTTAACGCAATCAGGAGGTTCATGGTGATATTCTTGTGTGGAGAAGTGGCAAGTTTTAATGTAAGCATCAGAGATCATAAGGATCTTTATTTTTTTATAACAGGGACACAGATCTTTGTACTTCTTCTGTCAAGTATCTTTTTGAATGAGGAATATGCATTCCAGAGAAAGTTTCTTCTTGTAGTTTCTGGTGTCTGTACCCTGGCTAGTGTGGCATATATAACAACTTACATTTCTCTATCTTCTTCAGATAAAGGACATATAAGAAAGTAAGTGAAGTTTTTAATTTTAGAGGGTCTATCCCAGAGGTAATGTTCTATGCAATTACAATGTTCATCTTTTTCATCGGAGCACTGAGAGATTATCAAACGTTCGGCAAGGGACTGAAAAACTACTACTTTGGGGCTCTTAGTGTTAGGAAGAAGCTTACTACATGATACCGATGGATTAGCTGTAGGATAATAAAACAAAACCAAAGACTTTATTCATTGCTCCTGAGTGCTGCGCCCGGCATATATGGTTATCCGGCCATTCCCTCGCACCTTCTCAATCACCCCCTCAGAACTCAGGTGCTCAAGTATCTTCTCAGCAACCCCGAGATTCAGATTGTGCTTGCTCCCAACAGCATACCGCGTCACAACACTCGCACGCCCAACATCCTTGCGCACCTTCGACAGAACATCCTCGCTCACAGTCACAGCCCTGTGCACCTCCTCCTTCTTCTTTCCGTCTCCCCACTTCTTCTTGTCCTTCCTTGTCCCGGACATAGCCTTGAGCGCCTTTTTCTCCTTCGACTCCTGGATCTTCTTGGCCATTTGGGAGGATAATTTTTTGCTCCTCAAATCACAGCCCACCCGCACAGTAAAAACACAAACTTAGAGAACTTGCTACTTTAATAAAACTTATCCACTCCATAATAAAACAGCCATCATTACTCTACATCCAAGCTTCCTCAGAGCTCTTTCCCATCCTCATCAAAAAACTTCACTCCAGGGCCACTATTGTCCACCCTCTTCAGGTCTCCAAGCTCAAACTCAAACTCGCAGGGCTCCGGCAAACCAAATTCCTTCCCATCCCCTTCTCCCTTTGCATCAAACCCAGGAAGCTTGAAGCTCTTTGCCTCCAAAATCTTCGTGTCCTCGTTGATATCCCCCTCAACATCCACGCCTTTGCCAATCATCCCACAGTCTCCGTTCTCCTCCTCCCTCTCGCTCTTCTTAGCCTTTATCCCTATCCTCCTCTTCGGAAGGTCAGAAACCTCGTCCCTCTCACTCCTGGTTTTGAACACCCCCCTTTGGAACTTCATCTCAGACAATGTCTCTCTGCCGTACTCAGACTCGCTCAAATCCATGACATCGTCACTGTAGTCTTCATCGCTGTAGTCGTTGAAAAACAAGTCCTCTATAGCATCGTCCAGGCTCTCGCCATCCTCAGAAGCCGTCCCCTCAACATCAACATTATCAAGAATCTTCTTTATCAATGCAGTGTTGTCCTCCTTCTTTCCCTGTCCATCCTCAATCTCCATCGACTGTGCAATCAGCTTCATGAGCCTATCCGCTTCCTCCTCAGACAACAGCCTCTTCTTCCTCGCCAGCAGAAAGTTCAGGAGCTCCTCATACATTCATGGGCTTTGTTTTTCATAAAATATATCTCTCTCCACGGATAGAATCATTTATTAGATTATTGGAATTAGATGTCAAAAGATATGCGGGCACTCAATCCCCGAAACAACGCTTGAATTTCAACTAAGTCATTTAATGAGTTCAACGAGCTTTGGCTTCCAGTTCCCAGGAATCCTCATTGTGCGCTTGTAGTATCTTGCAACACGATACATCCGGGATGAGACAAGGATAAGCCTGTACTTTGCAGAGTTGTCCTTCCTGTAGATGTTCAGATGGCTTCGGAGCGTGTTCGCACGGCGGACAAGAGACTCAAGGTCAAAGGGGATCTTCGGAACTACCCCATTCTTCTCCAGAAACTTCGTGATGTCACACCCAAGGACGTCCCTTGCATTTCCAACTCCATACTCGTCCCTCAGCCTCTTCCCTATTTCAGGTGCAGGAACCCCCTTGTTCCCCATCTGGACCACATCGGCCTTGATCTCGTCAACCGACTTTGTCAGCCATGTCGGGAATGCAGTGTCGTATGGTTTAACGCTTTCAGAGCGCCCTCTTCCGCTAGAATGCATCTTTGCCATTTTCAGATTGAGGGCAAATTTTTCTGATTCTGATATGCATTCTGTGGCCCGGAGTAGCAGACTGAGAAGGGGTATTTTGCTGCGGGTGGGCTGTGATTTGAGGAGCAAAAAATTATCCTCCCAAATGGCCAAGAAGATCCAGGAGTCGAAGGAGAAAAAGGCGCTCAAGGCTATGTCCGGGACAAGGAAGGACAAGAAGAAGTGGGGAGACGGAAAGAAGAAGGAGGAGGTGCACAGGGCTGTGACTGTGAGCGAGGATGTTCTGTCGAAGGTGCGCAAGGATGTTGGGCGTGCGAGTGTTGTGACGCGGTATGCTGTTGGGAGCAAGCACAATCTGAATCTCGGGGTTGCTGAGAAGATACTTGAGCACCTGAGTTCTGAGGGGGTGATTGAGAAGGTGCGAGGGAATGGCCGGATAACCATATATGCCGGGCGCAGCACTCAGGAGCAATGAATAAAGTCTTTGGTTTTGTTTTATTATGGAGGAAGGGAATGTCGGTTTGTCTGTTTAACAGATGAAGTTCTTGAAATATCATGGTAAAAATTTACCCCAAGATGACGTACAGGGGGCACAGCGGAGATAGAAGAGGATTTCGAGGGCCTTCTAGGTCTGACAGGGGCAGTAGGTATCCCTCGAGGACGAGGCGGGAGCCACAGCGATACGAGCCGATGCCAGAGCTTCCTTCTGTTGAGTTCCAGAAGAACTTCTACAAGGAGGCGGAATCCATAAGCAAGATGAGTCCTTCCGAGGTTGCTTCGTTTAGAAAGGCGAATGAGATGGTTGTCAAGGGAACGGATGTCCCTCATCCGATTCAGAAGTTTGAGGATGCTGGGTTTCCAAGCAGGGTTGTTGAGGATCTTGCTGCAAAGGGGTTTGAAGGGCCCACGCCCATTCAAGCACAAGGATGGCCTATGGCACTGAGCGGAAGGGACATGGTTGGGATTGCACAGACAGGGTCTGGGAAGACTTTGAGTTTCATTTTGCCTGCATTGGTCCATGCGAAGGATCAGCAGCCTCTTAGGAGGGGAGATGGGCCGATTGTACTTGTGCTTGCGCCGACCAGAGAGCTTGTGATGCAGATCAAGAAAGTTGCAGATGAGTTCTGTGGGATGTTTAATCTAAGAAGCACTGCTGTGTATGGCGGGGCCTCATCACAGCCGCAGATAAGAGCATTGCATGAAGGGGCGGAGGTTGTTATTGCAACGCCTGGCAGGCTGATTGATTTGCACGATCAAGGGCATGCACCTCTTGGACGGGTAACTTTTCTTGTACTTGATGAGGCTGACAGGATGCTTGACATGGGGTTTGAGCCCCAGCTCCGGAAGATTATTCCGAAAACAAACGGAAGCAGGCAAACGCTGATGTGGAGTGCAACATGGCCGAGAGAGGTGCGGGGGTTGGCTGAGAGCTACATGAGCGACTACATCCAGGTGGTTATTGGGAATGAGGAGCTCAAGACGAACAGCAAGATCAAGCAAGTGATCGAGGTGTGCAGTGGACGCGAGAAGGAGGATAAGCTTCTTGGGGTGCTTGATAAGTTCAAGGGAGACAAGGTCATTGTGTTTTGCAACATGAAGAGGACTTGTGACGATCTAGAGTATGTGCTTAACAGGTCTGGATATGGTGCAGCGGCATTGCATGGAGACAAGTCGCAAAACATCAGGGACAAGGTGCTTGATGACTTCCGAAGTGGAAGAAGGCCGATTTTGATAGCCACGGAAGTTGCAGGAAGAGGGCTTGATGTGAACGATATCAAGCTTGTGATCAACTTTGATTTTCCAGGGACCTGTGAGGACTATGTCCATAGGATTGGAAGAACTGCAAGGGGTAATACAAAGGAAGGCATATCGCATACATTCTTCACGATCAATGACAAGGGAAATGCACGGGAACTGATAAGGATGCTCCGAGAAGCCAAACAAGTGGTCCCTTCTGATCTTGAGGACATGGTACGACCGTCGAATGATAGATATGGATCCAGGGGCTCCAGATACGACTACAGAGGAAGAACCGGCAGATTCTCCTACAGAGGATGATCTCTTTGGCCGGGGTCTAAAAACAAAAGATATCGAATGAACTGGGAATTCTTTTAAGCCTCGGGTGCCTGCTTTGGTTTGAAGAAATATCAGATAAAATTCATCAAATAAAATTTTGTTTAAATATCATTATGCTTAGCTTGCAAGATCCTTGACCATGTACGGGCCTTCAAGGACATATCCAAACCTGGCATAGTAGTTTCTGGTTCCAACGCCAGAAATGATGGCTATCTTTTTTGATTTGTGCTCGTCCCTTGCAATCCTCTCGGCCTCGGCTATGAGAAGTGTTCCATATCCTTGATGCTGGTACTTTTTCCCATCGCTCTTACTTATGGCAACAGCACTCCCATACACATGGAGCTCTCTTATTATCGATGCATTTCCATTCACCACTGCAGGATGATACACACCCTCCTGAAGCTTGGCTCCATCTCCTTCCGGTACACAGCCCACGTCCTTCAGCTCCCTTCGAAATGTATCCACACTACACTTGCGTAGCCTCAGAAGCCCTATCAAGATATCCTGCTTCACATCCTCATAGCTAAGAAACGTCTCCCAGCCCTTGTTTGCCACGTAATCTCTCCTCACAAGCTCAACCTCCTCAGGCAAAATACTCTCGTGGATGTTCTTGATCCCAACCTCTCTGGTCCTTACATCCCTACACCTTGTCTTATAGTCTTTCATCCTGGCCAATGCAAGCTCCCTTATATTGCCATGCTCCACTCCAGAGCTCACAAGCGTCATTGGAATGTCTCTCTGCACCCTGTACACCCTCATCCATGGCGGCACAAACGAAAGGATCCTTGCAAGTATGTCAATAAGCTCGTCGGGAGAGTAGTTCTTGTATTTGTTGTTCTTCCACAGCTCAAATAGGCCCGTTCCCTTGATCACGAGAGTAGGATATATCTTCAACCCATCGCTTCTAAATGCAGGGTTGTCGAAGTATTCCCGGAACTGTGCAATATCCCTCTTCATGGGGACATTCGGGAGGTTGGGCATCATGTGTGCAACTATCTTGAATCCAGCATCTTTGGACAGCCCAAAAGACTCGCACACACTGCTTACGGTGTGTCCTCTGTTGGTGTCCATGGCAACGTCTTCATACACACTCTGAACTCCTATCTCAATTCTTGTGCATCCGTATCCTAGCATCTTACTTAGGTGCGGGCGGACGCAGAAGTCTGGTCTTGTCTCTATTGTTATTCCAACACACTTCAGCCGTCCTTCTGCTCCAACCCTTATTGCCTCCTCGACACTCGAGGAAGTGTGCCCACTAAGAGCATCGTGTAGCTTCAGAATAAAGTTGTCTCTGTACGACTCGGGCAAAGACATAAACGTTCCTCCCATTATTATGTACTCAACCTTGTCTACACTGTGCCCAAGCCCTTTGAGCTGCTTCAGCCTCTCCCTTGCCTGGTCAAATGGATCGTACCTACTTCTTATGGCCCTCATGCTTGTCGGCTCATACCCCGTATACGACTGGGTGGAATACTCAAACTCAGAGTCAGGACCACCAGGACAGTATACACATATGTTTCCAGTCAATGCTATGTGTGGGCATCTATGGGGCTTGCACATTACTGCAACAACAGCAACTCCCGATGCAGTTCTGACAGGCTTCACTCGGAGCTGCTCGATGAGATGGCCGTACTCGGGAGGAATGAACGAGATTATGTCAACCACACGCGGCGTGCTCACAAGCCTGTATTTCTTGCACACTCTGGACTTGATTCCATTCACGTCTATCTTCTTCTCCTGCTTGTAGAGCTTGATTATCTCGTTTGAGATCTCGTTGCATGCCTTGAGGAAGTCAGACATTCTTGGGGAGTCTGGAGGTAGGAATTAATTCTCCAGGAAGAAGAGTAGAGTTGAGGTGATACTGCATGCCAAACAACAGTGGGGAAAGGGAGCGGTCTCTAGATATTTTGTGTTTGATTTTGAGCCCTAAAGATGCAGGCCTCTCTATACCTAAACACATCAACACAGATGAGAAAGGACGAGATCATGCAGAAGCTTAGGTCGAGTAGCGAGAAGGACAAGATTGAAGGGATGAAGCAGATGATAGCACAGATGAGTCAGGGAGAAGACTTCAGTGCCCTTACGCATAAGATAACGAAGGAGACATTAGTGGTGAAGAGCAACGAGCTCAAAAGACTGTTCTACTACTACCTGGAGTTGCTTCCGAAGTCCAGAGGAACCCAGTCGTTTGAGGAGATGCTTCTTCTGTCGAATCAGGTCCGGAAGGATCTTGAGCATCCGAATGAGTATGTTAGGGGGTTTGCGATGAGGTTTGTAAGTACACTGGATGATCAAGAGCTTGTCGGGAACTTCTATAAGCTGGTCAAAGACAACTTCAACCACCCGAACTCGTATGTCCGAAGAAATGCATACTTCTGCCTAGGAGAGGTCTTTTTGAAGATGGATACTTACAGGGAGGTTCCTGACCTCCTGTACCATGCACTGCTTAGGGACATGGATCCTAACTGCCTGCGAGAGGCCTTTGTTTCCCTGCATTTGGTAGATCCGGGCCTGGCGCTGAAGTATGCTGGAGAGGTGGATCTGTCGATACCGAGCGAGCTATCGACAGCCATTATAGAGAAGATTGACGACGAGCGTCTCCTGGAGAGGTTTCTCTTCTCGGGAGACAGCCTGACTGCATTTGAGGCAGGGATATCGATCCATAAAACCAGCAATGATCAGCAACTACTGAAAAGGGCTACGGACACCATATTGAGGTGCCTCGAGGATCTTCCTGGATACAGGGAATATGCGATCGATGTGTTTCTTCTTTCTGCATACAGCTTCTCTGGGTATGCAATGAGCTTCATATCAATGGTGGATCCATATGATCTGGGCTTCTGCTCCAAGTGCCTAGACTTTGGGTTCAAGATCTCCGAAACCCACGAGTTCCTACAGATTTCTGACTTTCTGGGGTCTAAGTTCATAGAGACGCACGATGCATCTGTCCAGAACCAGAGTTTCAGGGTTCTTCTTTTGGAGAAAATGGCTTACTTTGCAGATGTGTACTCTTCATATAGCAGGGAAGTGGTTTCTGAGGCGCTTGAGGGAATTGCATCAGAAAACCCGGAAATGAGTTATGGCTCGCTAACATTTCTTTCTTCTTGCCTCGAGGTTATGAGGAAAGGCTTTGAGCCTGGGAGGGAAGATGCAACCGGATATTTAGAGTACTTGGAGAGGTTGACAGGCAAGATAAACGAGGTGAAGTATGGAAAGATACTGCGGTGCTGCTTTGGGCTTCTTAGGAAGCATGTGACAAAGGACGTCTTCGCGAAGGTTGTCGGGATACTAGACTCCTCGTTTGAACTTTCAGACAAGCCTTTATACTTGAGAAGCACACAGACATTTCTAGGTGCATTTATATGTATCGAACTTTCTGAGATGTGTAGGAATCTAGGGGGGGACTCCAAAGACAGGGTTATTGGCATTATGCTAAAGTTCATTGAGCATGGAAAGGAAAGCAAGACCATGGATGGGAGCTCGCACTCTACCATTGTATCATGCATTAGATCACTGATATCTTCGTCTGAGAGGATAGAGGTTTCGTCTGACAGTTATAAGCGGTGTAGAGAAGATGTCTTTGATCCGATCGTACTTCCTGGGACTCGGGTTTGCGATGAGGGGAATCTAAACAAGCTTCACGAGTTCCTAGCTGGAGATGAAAGTGGAGAGGCTGAGATGAAGAACATAACACAGCTTACGGGCCTGTCTGATCCCATCTATGTGGAGGCCACGACGAGCTACACCCGATACGAGGTTGTGTTAGACATGCTACTTATCAACCAGACATCGTCCTATCTGCAGAACATCCTGCTTGATTTTGTGACGAGCCAGGGATTCAGCGCCACGTTCGTTAACACTCCATTTTCGTTGTCCAGCAGATCTGTGATAACAAAGCGGTTTGCGTTCAGGATCATAGATGGGTCCAATGGGTTTATAAGTGGGTCGATAACGTTCAGGTACCCAGACGAGAGTGGGGAGTATGCAAACACTGCATATACAATCAATTTGTCTGAGGTGAAGACATCTATTTCCAAGTTCCTTGAGCCGAAGAAAATTGATTCTGACAGGTTCAGAGAGATGTGGAAGGAGCTTGAGTGGGAAAACACATACACCCTCAAGTTTGTTACGCGGAGGGCGTTGGAGGAGATATTTGGAGAAGTGAGCAAGGCTCTCAGCGGAGAGATGTTAGACGTTGAATGCGACGAAAGCTATGCAGTTGGGAACATAGCATGTTCTACATTGCAAAATGTATGTGTACTAATCAATGTGTGCCTAAGGAGGGGAGAGTATGTCCACTTTGAGTCACGGATCCGCAGCAGGAAGGAGGGGATAGTGAAGTCTGTTAGCGCTGTGGTTGGGGATGTGCTAAAGTCGCTTAAGAATAAATGATGGGCTGGTATTGATGGTTTGTGTGAGTGGATTTCTTTGAAAATTTTTGATCCCTGAAAATGTCATCGGCTGAGCTAGAGGTTTTGGAATGTCTGAACGGGCACAAGGACGAGGTCAAGGGGCTGAGGGTTGTGCGGGTATCTGGAAAGGAGATTCTGTATTCTTCTTCGAAGGACAAGAAGGTTTTCAGCTGGGACTTGAACAGCAAGATTGAATCTGAGTTTGGTAAGATATTGAAGCTGTATGAAGGGGGGCACACGAAAAGAATTAACGGGCTTGATGTGTCGAAGGACGGAAGCATGATGGTGACAGTTGGGTCTGACGGGATAGGAAGGATGTGGGACACCGAGATTAAGAAGTCGAGGCCACTCGAGGGGCACAGCAGAGATGTATTGTGTGTGAGCATCAACAGCAACGACACGAAGATAGTCACTGGGTCTGTGGATAGGACGATGAATCTCTACAACACGAGGGGAGAGCTTATTATAAAGATAGGGAAGGATACGGAGAAGATGCACCGGGGATGGATCAATTGTGTTTCGTTCCATCCCATTGAGGAGAACATTCTTGCAAGTGGATCTGCAGACGGTACTGTGAAGATCTGGGACCTCGACAGCCAGGAGCACATGCAGACGTACCTAGGAGGGGTGTATGTTGATTATGAGAAAGCAAGGGAGAAGAAGACCTCGCCTGCTGACTATGATGAGTCAAAGAGTGTGACTGCGATGGCCTTTTCGAAGGATGGGTCTATCCTAACATACGGAGAGAAGAGTGGGAAGGTGTATCTTGTGAAGCTTGACACCAAGGAGTGTATCCAGAGTCTTGATGCAATTACGCCTGTCAGGTCGATTGCGGTTGGAGAAACCGAGCCTGTGATTGCAATAGGGACTGATGAGTCTGTGATTATCTGGGAGACGATCAGCTCGAGGATTATTGCAAGCTACAACCTCAAGGAGATTGGAAATGGGGTGCGATGTCTATCTCTGGCGTTTTCTGGAAACACGCTCTACTGCGGGCTGTCGACCGGATCCATTGTTCCGCTGGAGCTTAGAAAATCGGATTAAACTGGTTCTTTGATTTCTTTTATTATGTATCTCCCTGGGGATGAGGATTGAGCTATACGAGGGTCAAAAGCAGTTCATTAGGGATGCGAGAAGGGTCGTTGAGGACGGTGGTGTTGGAATATTCTCGAGCCCCACTGGGACGGGGAAGACTATGTCTTTGCTCAATGCAGTGATGGACTACATTGGCGGTGACGGGGCTGAACCGGGCTCTAGAAGCAAGGCGTTAGAGCAAACCCTCTTCCAAGGAAGTGCAGGGACAGTGTTTTATTGTACAAGGACACATACCCAATTGTCTCAGGCAGTGAATGAGCTTAAAAGACTGGGTGTAAGATGTAATGCCGTTATCCTGGGGTCGAGGAGGGTTTATTGCCTGAACGAAAAGGTTCTCCAACACAAGAATTCTGATGCCATGAATGAAGGATGCAGACAGATTGTCAGAGAAGGCCTGTGTGCATTCTATGACGGAAGTGACCTGTTTGATGGACATGGAATCTTAGATGTAGAAGACTTTGGACTTATAGGAAGAGAGCAGAAGCTCTGTCCTTACTATGCATCCAAAAGATATTCTCACAGGTGTGATATTGTGTTTCTTCCCTATCAACTGCTGTTTACGAGGGAGGGAAGGAAGAGTGCAGATATCGATGTCCGAGGAAGCATTGTCATTGTGGATGAGGCACACAACATTTGTGACTCTGTGATTCAAATGAACACGTCTTCCGTGCTGTTTGTGACAATAAGTAGGTATGTCAAGGCCATGGAGTTGTACAGAGAAAGATACAGCAAGAGGGCTAAAGGGGATGGGAAGCTTGAGAGAGTCATGGAGGTACTTCGAAGAATTGAGGGTTTCGGGGCCTTGCACTGCAGGAGTGTGGGTGAAGAGGAACGCGTAGTGGGTGTTTCTGAGTTCTTGCTTAAGACAGGAATCGAAGACTTCAACATGCTTGAGATTGAGGACTACATAGCCTCCAGCGGGATTTCCAGGAAGCTGGAGGGGCTTGGAAGGGATTTGAATCTGCAGCTTCCAGAAATATCCAAGTTCCTAAGTCTTCTGACAATGAGCGACAGGAGTGGGAGGATCTTCTACACTTCGAGAAGAATCAAGTTCACGCCTCTGGATGCATCGATGTATTTTGAAGATGTGCTTGAATGTAGATCGCTACTTCTTGCTGGAGGAACAATGGAGCCTGTTGATCAGCTGGCCTCTGTTCTGGCAAGAAGGAATCCCATGTACTTTTCGTACAAAAGCGTCTGTAATGATTTCTTACCGATTGTGGTGCCATCTGGGCCATCTGGAAGAGAAGTAGTGGTGAATTATGAGACAAGAGAAAGTTTGGAGTCTGTTAAGGACGTTGCTTCGTCGATACTGAACTTCTCAAATGCTGTCAGAGATGGGGGAATGGTATGTTTTCTTCCTTCCAAAGCTTATCTTAAGATACTTAGAGAAGCATGTGGAGACAGGATAGGGAGAAAGAGGGTTCTGTATGAGGATCTTACCGACTTCCAGGAATATGCATCGGAGGTTAAGAAGGGTGCCTGCATTCTCTTTGCAGTGATGGGAGGAAAGCTCAGCGAAGGAATAAACTTCAGTGACAACCTGTGCAGACTGCTGATGGTTGTGGGTGTTCCCTATCCCAACCAGGACCTGGAGCTTAAGGAAAGGATTGGGTTCAATGGGAATGGATACACTACAATGCTGGCAATGAGAGTTGTGAATCAAACCTTGGGAAGAGCACTGAGACATAAGAATGACTATGCTGTACTGGTGCTACTAGACAAGAGATACATCCAGCTCTCAAAGCTCATTAGCTCGTGGGTAAGAGAAAAGGCTATCTGCTGTGGCTTCGGAGACGGCCTTCTTAGAGCAAGTAGATTTCTGAATAAAGATAGATGCCTCTAAGTACTTTATTTGAGTAGGCCTATTCGAAGAATCCATCCATCTTCTTGACGAGCTTCATTGTGATTCTAGGCCCGATTTCGTTGAATCCAACTCTTATGTCTTCCTCTTCCTTTGTAACAATGGCATAATGCCTTACATGGATAAGATCTCCATCGAAGTAGAAGTGTAGGTTTCTCTTGAATGTCTCTGGCTGGGAAGATAGAGACATGAATAACCCCTTGGTGTCACTTTCCCCAGTGAATGTGATACACGGATCGTCCCTGTAATACTCGCTGCCAACCATAACGAACTTTGGATTGTAATCAACTATATTGAACACATATGTAGGGCCTTTTGGTCTGACTCCAATCTTGATGTCTCTTGCATCCACTAGGATAAAATGGGACAGCTCAAGTGTGTCGGCAACATCCAAGTATGACTTTACAGTTGTGTTCTTGTCTCTAAGCTTCGCAGTGACATTGGGCTCTAGCATCCTGCGTATGTGCATGCACATCTGCTTAGATCTCCTTGTGGGCTTCTTCACCGTTATCACCAACTTGTTTAGGAATCCCATCTAGGGGTCTCTGAAACACAGACTTTGTTTGCAGACAAGGATCAGATGTCTGGGATCGCAGAGACATCAACCATGCTGTCCTCGTCCCGATGCTCAAGGTTGAGGAACCCAGTTACAACATGCTTCTTAATGCTTTCTATTTTTTGGATGGACTCGCAGATGCCGTTCTCCGGGGTGACCAAGAACTTAACCGAGTGGTAATATAGTGCTACGAGAAGGGCTGTTTCTACGAGCGAGTTTACTGGGAGGCCTTGGACACGGCCTCCGGAAAAAAGCATCTCTACCATCCTGACAGCCCCCGAAGTGCCTTCAAGGCACAGATATCCTATAATGCCAATGATCTTAAGCTTGATCTTGCCAAGAACATCCTCTATCTCGAACTTTGTGATGACCTGTGTGTATGAGAGGACATCATGCATTTTACACACCTTTAGTAGGAGTAGGGAGTACAGCGACAGTAGCAGAATGGTTTCTGCGATGTTCAGGACCTCGACTATGTAGGATCCAAAGTCATATCCGCTCGAAATATGGAAGACCAGCGGATACAGAAAGCTTCCAAGCAGTGAGTAGCATCTAACAAATGCAATGGAGGTATTTTCGTCAATCCCCAAGACTCTGAATCTTCTTGATGACACAAGAGGGATGATAAAGGAAGCAGCATAGAACATAAAGCTCTTCTGGATGTTTCTGGCACAGAGCTCAAGCATCTTCAGAGAGCGGCCGCTTACACGGGTTCTCTTGAGGAATGGCAGCATGCTCCCTTCCAAACGGCTCTGTGCATAGAAGAAATAGTATATGGTTGTGGAAATTAGAACCAAGAGAAAGAACACCACCCCTTCTCTCCTTGTGGATTTGATCTTCTCCATGTACCTTGTTCCGGCAGGCTCTGGCTTGCTGTTTGCCCTCAGCGCAATGAGATTCACAAGCGTAGCTCCAAGAATAAGCATGACTACAAGCAGCACAAATGGTGAGATGTTGTTGCTCATTTTTGTTTATTTTACCAAGACGAAATCGTGAAACTGTAAATTATCCAGCAGGTTTATGAAACAAGCCAATGCAATGAAAATGGAATGGCCCGAGAGGGATGGGCAGTGAAAACACCTAATTGGAATCTCATTAAAGAATGGATGTTCAAATATTTTTTCCTTGTTGCCCTGCAAATGGTCATCCAGTTAATATATCTAACTGTATCGTACATGCTGCTGAAGGTGCTTCCAATTGTGTATCAATACATATATTCAAAGTGCCGAAGCCATCAGGTGTGGGAGGGAATAAGAAGGAAGTATGTTCTCATCAACGGTGCAACAGGAAAGGTGGGCCGGGGCTTGGCAAAGAGGTTTGCAGAGAGAGGAATGAAAGTTCTTCTTGTTGGGAGGAGCGAGTCCAGACTGACAAGGCTGCACGCAAAAATAGAAAGAATGACAGAATGTCACATGCACATTGTGGACTATAAGAGAAGCCCCAATCTATCTTTTGTAGACAAGTACGATATAGGGATCCTAATAAACTGTGCTAGTACCATAAAGGGTAGCCCTGCATATTTTGTGGAGCAATCCATCGAAGATATTATGAATGCCAATCTTGTCGGCGTGATGTCCTTGACGAGATATGTGCTTATCAATATGATGGATTGCGGATACGGGTATATAATTAACATCGGGTCTCTGATGGGAGAGGGATCGACTCCTCTGTATTCTGCATTTGGGTGCTCCAAGCAGGCCCTAAAGGCATTGTCAGACTCTCTCTATTACGAGTTAGAGGGATACAATGTGAATGTGGAATACATGGGGGTTGGAGGTGTTTCGTCTGAGGAGGATGGAGAGAGGCCTTCACTCTTGAAGCCTTCTTCAGATACGCTTGCAGATTCGATTCTCAACACATTCGGGTCTTCGAAGATGTCTATACCATACTTTCCACATTTTGTTCTGTATCTTATAATGCTTTGTATTCCCTCTCCACTTCTGAGTAGAATAGTTCTTAGAAAAAACAAGCAGGAGATGATTGAGATGAGAAACCGTGAGCTGGAGGGCCAGAAGGCAAAGTAGGCAGTTGGGGTGGGTGTTAGAAAAAGGGCTTGAAGTGAATAAAGAATAAAGCCGGTTTTATTATCAATTGATGGATGATGCTTGGGACGATATCTTGGGCCACATGTCGGCAACCTCTCTAGGCACAGGCCCTGCTATCTGTGCACCCCTGAGTTCTCCCTTGTTGTTAATAAGGACCGCTGCATTATCCTCAAACATGATGTGGGATCCGTCGGTGCGTCTCCAAATCTTCTTCTGCCTTATAAGAATAGCATAGTGCACCTTCTTTCGAAGCTCAGGCTTCCCTTTCTTGACAGACACTACGCAGATATCTCCGGGTGCTGCTGCTGGAAGTCTATTGAGCCTTCCCCTGTATCTCTTGACACCGATGCACCTGAGTATCTTTGCACCACTATTATCTGCACACTTCAGAAGCGATTCTACTTGTACACCTCTTGACATCTTGTACCGAGGCTTGATCGAAATCTTCTTCTCGAGAACCTCTGTCTTCTTCTCGGCAGCCATATTTCTGGGGCTGGGATCTAAATTTTTTTGTAGAAGGGGCCTAAGACACCTTCCATAGGATCCATGCTAATAGCGGCATCACGCGTCTCCATAGAGATCCTTCATGCTAACTGTGGGCTTCGATATCCCAGACTTCGCTGCATTCTTCTTCCCGAGATCTTGCCATATGCGTTGTCTCAGCTCCTTGGCCTTTTCTTCTCCTAGCCGGTCGTTAAGAATCTTGTCGATTGCAAGCAGTCTTAGCCTTATTTTCGCCTTAATCTCGAGCTCACTGCGACCGTCCATTCCTGAATGGGATGTGATCCCTGGATATTTATCCCACTGTCAAGCGACCTCGTTTCGGTTACTTGCTCTTGGATAATAATTATCTGCAAACCCCATTTATGAAGCCGTTTCTTCTAGGCCTTCTGAAGTGTAAGAGGTGCTCGTTCATGACAAAGCTGGTTCTGCAATGCGAAAAGGCGGAGGGCTGTGATGTGGACGATGTCCAGATCTTTAACAAACATGTGTTTGTTGAGAATGGTGGGGAGAGGCTGAAGCTTCTTGCCAGAAGCCTCGAGGGCTTTTATGGGAACCCTGTTTCTGAGGAGGAAATCGATTTTTTTGTCGAAAACCCTGACGAAGATGAAAGAATAAAGGGGCTTTTGTTCGGCGTGGATGTTGTGGAGGGGAGTTTAAGGTGTGATGCGTGTGGGCTTGTATACCCGATCAGGAATTCGATTGTGGAGACAGTTGACACGGCTGAGTCTAAGTAAAGGTATTTTCTATAGTTTAGTAATGCTGTTGTTTGTGAGAAATCCTTTCTTTCCTAGCCCTTGGGATGACGGACATCAAGGCCTTTACGGCTTTCTACGAACATTTGAGGTTACAGGGAAAGGGAGACCCGGAATTGAGAGACGAGGAACTAGAAAGGGCGGTAAGGGAGATGCTAAGAAAGGCAAAGATAACGGACTTTGAGGAGTACATAAGAAGCTACAAATATAAAAGAAGGATGATGAGCAAGAGCCAAGAAATGATGGTTTATGGGAAGAGAGACACTGTATTCTATGCATCTCGGGAGATGTTTAGAAGCAGCATGGAGCTTCTTGGGCATTCTGGGCAGGTTGACAGGATATGCTTTGACCAGGGGAATAGATTCTTCATGTCTGGGGGCTCTGACGGGATGATTAAGCTTTGGGACGTTTATTCGGGGCTTCTGGTGCACAGCTTTATTGGGCACAGAAACTTTGTGAGTGATCTCTGTGTCAGCAGCGATGGGAAGGTCCTGGTCTCGTGCGACTCGCATGGACTGTTGAGTGCCTGGTCCCTAGAACGCTTTGAAGTGCTTTTCCAGTTAGAGCTTGGATGCGAGATTATTTTCACTGAGTTTTTTGACACGAAAGATGAATCGGCCTACAACCTTATTGTTGTTTTATCTCGAGGAATAATCAAGACATATAAGTTTGAGGGTGGAAGGATGGTGTCTGAGGTTGAGAATCTGTGTCTCCTTGATGAGGCGATAAAGGGCCTGTGCTTTACCGATGGGGGAAGGTTCCTCCTATGCAGTGGATGGTGGCCGTTTCTTGTTGTCTTTGACACACAGAACTTTGATGGATGTATAGTTCTTGAGACCAATGGGATGCCTGTGAACACGATATGCGGGGCGAAGAGGGGACTCAAGATAGCAGCGGCATGCGACTCCCAGGTGTTCCAATGGACGTTTTTCACAGAGGGCAATCCGGGGATGGGGAACTTCAAGAGAAGAACGAAGAATACGTCGTTGCAAGGGCATTGGAAGCGATCCATCATCAAAATAGATATTGGAGAGGGAGAGCTGGTTGAGAGAATATGCTATCTCAGAGACAACTTTCTCGTATGCATATGCACTGATCTGAAAATAAGGATATATGCAGGGACGGAGCTTAGGTGTGTTGTGGACACGCCTGAGATAGGGATTGCATACCCGCATCCATTGGAGAACATGTTTGCACTCTGTGGGAGCAATATAAGGATATATGACATGGATGGCCTGATCTACGAGGAGATGCTGAGCTTTGGAGTCAACGATGCTCAGTTTTCGAGTGATGGGGAATTCTTTGTGTTTGGGGATGAGAGGGGCGTTGTCCGTGTGCTTTCGATGAGTTTTTTCCCAAGGCCGCCGAAGGAACAGTTCTTTCTGTCTGACCTTGATCATCTCAACTCCACTGAATGGAACGGGGTTGTTAGGTGCAGGAAGGAGTCTACATATGAGTCTGACAGAAAAAGAAACGAAAACTGGTACCAGGTGGAATATACTATTACGGGGAGGCAGAGTAGCTGCATAGGGGTTGAGGACATGGGGTCTAAGCATCTCATAAGAGATCTTGTCGGCCTCGAGTCGTTTCGAAGAAAGTACATGAATGCCCCACTTCCGGGGGAGTCTCAAACTGTGGAGCAGGCTGCATCTGAGGATAGCAGTTGCAGTTTGCTGGAGGACACCGAGAGTGAGCTAACAGAAGAGTCTGCGGAGTATAGCAGTGATGAGGAGGTACCTGAGAATAGGAGAGCACCTCTGAGAAGATTTCTTATTGACAGCGATGAATCTTCGGGGAATGCGCCTTTACTGAGGAGGAATGCCTATGATGCAGATGACAGTGATGAGGGGTTGAGTCCTATTGGAATAGTGAGGAGATTAAGAAGGTACAATAGATTTGAAGCTGATAACGAGGAGGAGAGGGAAGACTCTTTAAGGCTGAGAAGAGGCAATGCCACAGATGGGAACGATGCTAGTGGTGGAGAGAAGGATGAGCTAGAAGAGAGCAGCGACAACAGGCATGTGGCTGGGTTGGGCGTAGGACTGGAGTATAGCGAGCAAGAGCTGAGGCAATATGTCCAATCATGGCTATCATCTCCAAGCATGATACCCCAGCCTGGAGATGATGTGTATCTAAATTCCGAGGGTCTCAAGGAGTTCCAAGCATTTGACGGAAGGAAGAAATTCAAGGAGCCCCAGGATGCATGCTCTGGATATTATGAGGCGAGGGCCATTGAGACTGTTAAATACAACCCCCCGTTCCTCAAGGTAACACTTTGCTCCAGAGAAGAGAGCTTTTCAATAAGATATTATAGATATCCTGGGTCATCGCCTGTATTGCTGCTTCGGGAGCAGATGGATGTGAGTGCCGGAGACTTCATAAGCTTTGCATTGAACGGGATAATATCCCGAGGAAGGGTGTCCAATGCTCGTGGGGCCCATCTTGCAGTTGATTCTGGAGGAAGCTCTGTACTAGTTGAGAGATCTGATGTGCTAGTTCGAAAGGCCTTGTTTCCTGAGAATGTAAAGACAGAAATGCTGAAGATGATTAGACAGGGCAGGACGCACCGAGGGCTTTATGTGACGCTGAGAAGAGAGTCGAATGGGCCTTACTATGAAAATGTTGCATCTACTGTCAACCTGGGTGTGATTGAGGAAAAGATCCAGAATGATCTGTATCGGACGATTGGTGGGCTGGAATTTGACCTGGACACTGCGGTTAGCAACTCTATGTATTTGGGACCTGTGCTCCATGAGCATTGCCGGCAGGTTGTGGATGGAGTCCGGATGATCATAAGAAATGTCTAGGGCACGGAACGGAACTAATTGCAGTGTCTGGCCACCCTGATGTATTATGATGTGAATATCAGCCTAGACTATTTGAAGCAGGACATACGGGAGTTAGAAGAGAATGAGTACAGAGGATTTTGTGTGAACAAAGTCATGAGGCCAAGGGATCTGGAGAAGATCAAGTATGAGCCGATTGAGCTCCTTGGGACGAAGCCCTGCTACAGCCGAGTGGAGATTGTGTTTGAGGAGAAGGAGGAGGTTGGATACGATGTAAAGAAGTCCATGAGGTATGATTTGTTTGTTGTGAGGTTGAATGGGGTTTCTGGGATGGACAAGCTAATAAGACATCAGCCCGACATGGTTACATTTAACTATGGAAGCCAGTTTCTTCCGTTTAAAAGCGGGCTTGTCAGAACGGCGATCAAAGAAAACATATTTTTCGAGGTTCCTCTAAGGGAAAGCTTGTATGGAGGGGCTTCCAGTGTTACATGGATGAGGAATGTGCGAAGACTGCTTTTTATCACGAATGGAAAGAATGTTGTGTTTAGCAGTGGAGCACGGTGCTCTACAGAGATCAAGAAGCCCAGAGACATCATGAAGATGCTGGAGATGTTTGGGCTTAGGAAGAAAAGAGCCTCTGAGGTGATGCTCAACTCTCTGAGGCTTTTGAGAAGCTGTGCAATGAGGAGGTATTGCCACAGAGACTCGATTATCCATAATGTTGATGAAGGAGCACTAAAAAGGGACTTTGTGCTATCTTTGTACAGGAAATGACTGCCTGGAAATAAAGTCTGTTGTGATGAATATATTTGTCTATCTTTTCTAGACCTTCGCAGATGTATTTTGATACGAATGTAAGCAGCAGGTGTCTTGGGGCTGGCATGATGAATGTTTTAGAACAGCTTGGGCATGACGGGATGTGTGTGAACACTGTGGTTGATCTTGAGTCGGTGAAGAAGTACAGGAGGCCTGCTGTTGATGAGTGGAAGGACAAGAATGTTTACGAAAGGGTGGAGATAAGGTACAGGGGCCACGGTGATTGGGATGGCGCAAGAAGGATGATTGGCCCTGATGTTGTTGCAATTCGGGTAGAAGACATGAACGATTTCAAGAAGGCCATTGAGATGTGCCCGGACATAGTCACTTTTGATTATTCCAAGAGCTTTTGCATTAGAAGGGATGAGGCTGTCGAGGCTATGAAGAGAAACATATTTTTTGAGATTCCTTTAGTGTGTGGGCTGTATGGGCAAAGAGACAAGGCAGTGTGGATGAGGAATGCTAGAAGACTTCTAGACGTCACTGAGGGGGTGAATGTTGTAGTAGGGAGCGGGGCAACATGCCTCACAGAGATGAGAAGAAGGCAGGATGTCATAAAGATTCTCAGAGGGCTTGGGATGAGTGAGGATGGTGGAAGAAAGATATTGCTGAATTCTGCTAGGCTGGTTAGGTCTTGTGATGTAAGAAGAGGATATGTTGTAAAGTGAGGGATCTGATTGGTCCATTAGGAATAAGGTTCTGAAACTGTTCTTGTTCTGCAATCAGTGAGATAAATAAAGTTCTGAAGCGAAACGAAAAGCCATGGGAGCAAGAAGAAATAGGATGAGAGGGCGAGGTAGGATCCAAGGCCTTGGCAAGAATGCTGTCCAAGAGGTCAAAGAGATCAAGAAGGAAGAGAAGCAAGAGGGGAAGTTCAATGTTGACTTCCAGGAGCTCAGCAGGGAGTTGTCTACGATTGAGCTGAAGGAGGAGAATGAAAAGTGCTCTGATGGAAGTGAGGAGAGTTACATGAAGGACTCTTGCGTCGGAGATAGAGGTGAGCAGATTAGAGAGACGGATGCCAAAGAGGTGGCAGGCGAGAGTGTTAATGTTTCTGAAGAGGAAAGCAAGATAGTAGGGACACGGGATGACGTGGTGAATGCAGCAAGGATGCCCCAGGCTCTTCATTCGGTGACGCCCAATGTATTGACTACTGTTATACCTCAGACACCGGTGAGAAGGGTGCTTCACGAAGAGGGAAGCAATCTCCTTGTCAAGGAGGAGGGGCTGATGTTTCCCAGCAAGATGATTATCAACAGGTATCCAGGGCATCTATTTATTCACATAGATGAGGTGGAAAGATTCATGACATCTAGGAAGGATGTGGAGAGTGTATCCATTAAGATTGAATCGAAAGAGACTTTGTGCGAGACAAAGAGATATCCTGTGCAGCCTGATGTGGGGATCAATGAGATGCTGCGAGTTCCGATCAGCAGGGTGGAGAACGGAGGGATGCCACTGAGATTCATACTTCTGTTGCATCATAAATCAGGGCGTGTGACGAAGTCGTGTGAAACTGTGCTTACAGTTGACAGTAACCGGATCCGATCAGTACACAACAACCTTCTTGAAAGCCGGCTGGGATGGGACAACTATGTATCGAGGAACCTATTCAAGAGCATAAAGAGCTTCTTCACAAGTGGAGCACCAGATGCATGGAGCCTCAAGGTCTATCTGTCATTTATATCAGAGGATGAGCTCAGGCTGATTCCTGCGCCTCTTCCCCAGGACCTTAAATCCCTTAGCAAGTGGCTGGTGGTAAAGAAGTTTTCATACAACATATGGTTCAGGGGATTTGTGAATATCAGGGGAGATGCTGGAAAGGCATGCACCAACCTGTGGAAGAGAAGATATGTAAGGTGCTATGGATATATGATCTTTGTGTTTAACGAGCACTCCCGGAGTCTTATTGGCACGATAAGCCTTGTGGATGCATGTTTCGACCCAAGCACAAACAACAAGGTGTATCTAGAAAACTTCCTTCGGATCAGTATTGGGCAGAGTGCTGTTGAGCTGCACTTCGACACAAAAGACAAGTACAACACATGCAGGAATGCACTGACCATGATGCTTCCGCAATCATTATTTCACAAGAAGGAGTAGCTGGTCGGAGGGCCCATGTTTTCTTAAGCCCTATCTTATTAAAGACCTTGAATATGAGCTTTCTTTGATGATTTGGCATGGAGGGAAGTTTTCCCGCCAAGGCCAGGGATTTCTAAGAAATTCAGGATCCCAGATGTTTATGCGTCCTGTTTTGAACGAGACGACGAATGCCACGAAAAGACTCGAGTCCAAAGGCAAGGAGGCTGGAGGTGATAAGGAAAGAGTACTTTGTTTCTTGAGGGATGCCTATAAGAAGACCCGGGATCACTCTCTGAAGTACGACCTGAAGAAGTGTTTGGAGATAATTGAAGGTAAGGAGAACCAAGAGGTTGCAGATCTTAGGAATGCCTTAGAGGAGGCGCTTGTTGAAAACGAGACTCTGTTTGCAGAGAAGTGTGAGCTTGCGGTTACTCTTGAGTGTATGAAAGCAGAGAGAGGAGAATGATCCGTTGTCTATACATTAAAAGTTATTAGCGATGTTTAGGAAGGTTAACTGATTTATTGGCGTGCACCCTACCCTGGGGTGGAGATGTACATGAGATATAGATTGTAAGTGGATGCAACTAATTTAGGGTTTTTGCAAAGAAGAGTGCGCGGGTTGAGGACTCAGAGCTCCGAAGGTTTGTGCAGGAGCTTATCCGGGGGTTTGGAGGGCTTGACTTGCTGAGCAGGGTTGAAGTGAGATGCAGCGGAGGGATTGTTGTTGTTGAGGGTGACGAGGAGGTCTCGAGTGTTGTGCATGGATCTCTATTTTTCTGTGGGGAATACAAGTCTGTTAAATGCAGATTTGAGCAGGTCGATTAAATAGTTTATCGAATGTCATTTACATATAAATTATTTCGAAATGATTTGTTTAAAAAACAGATGCATCGGAAAACAATGACTGAGAGTTTACGAGGATACAAGGAAGTGAGGGTGGTTAGAAGAGACAAAAGAACCACAATAAGCTGTGCAGTTGACATGGAGAGTGGGGAGAGGGTTGTTCTTGAGTCTGTAGATCTTTCTGGGTTTTCAGAGGACTATCAGCCGTTATTGATGAATTTTCTGCTAAACCACTCGCTCAACCACTCGCCTTATGTAATGAAGGTGCTAAAAGTGTTTGAGGAGGAGGGCCGGATCTATGTAGTGCAAAAGCACATGTCTCTTGGGCCTGTTGATAGATTCATCAGAGACCAAATCTTGCTGAGCGACGATTTTATCTTCTATGTGTTTATGCAAATAGTGTATGCCATGAAGATAAATGGGGACGAGGGATGGTTCTGGGACAGGATGTCGCCAAGATACATATGGATTGATGAGGATGGAAAGGTCCGAATATGCTGGGCAGATGTTATATTAGGAAATATGAAGGGTGTGGGAGAGTATGTGGGGAGATGGAGTGGGTGTGGGAATGATGTGAGCCTGAAGAGTAAAGCTGATGGAGAATCGATATCTTTTGGGAATCTGAGAAGAATATTTGTGGAACTTGCCCTAAATCCATCTCAATCTTATAGAATGGCCTGCAGCTCTGAGGATTTGCAGGATCTTTCCCTTTTAGGACGCAAGGAGAGTCTTTCGCCGGTTCTGGACGGGTTTGCGTCGCTTCTTTTCGAGGAGAGGGGGAGGATGAGTGATCTAGAGGATTACACACGAAGAATGATCCAGGAGAAGAGAATAGCTAGCAATCCTCGGGAGATACTGGGGGCGCTAAAGGTTATTATAGAGGAAACGAATAGGACTGATGGGTTCAGTACCCTAGAGGAAATGAAAATGAAAGAGAACAGCGGAGAAGCTTCGAAGATAGAGGATAGTGAAAGCACTGGCGGGTCTGAAGAAGGAAGTAAGAGTGTGAGTGGAAGCAGGGTGGACGATGAAAGGGTTGAGTCTTTTGGGACAAGGGAATACAAGAGGGGAAGATTCCATGTGTGTGAGGCAGTGCCCTTAGGGGAAAGAGAGAAGGGGCTGCAGATGAGCGAGCATATGAAGCGGATGGTCCGAGTTGTGAATGCACAGAGCCGGCAGATTGGCCTTCTTACAAAGGCACTGAGGCAGTCTGGGCTCCTGGACAAAGAAATGGACGAAGAGATTGGAGAGTTAGAAGAGTTAGCGGGTTTTCTTCTATTTGGGATGGAAAGGCAGTAAAACACATCATCATAGATAAAAGCTGTTTAATCTATTTCTTGTTTGGAAAGAGCGCAAGCCCCAAATGGAGCATGTTTCCTACTTGTGTGACTTAAGCTTCTATTCGTCATGTGGAGTTGGGGATTCGTTAATTGCGTCTGACAAGATGGGAGCGGTGCATATAGTTGCGCCTGTGATGAGTGTGCTGTGTGTGGATCATTTCAAGAAGGACATCAAGTTCTATCCCATTGATGACGTATGCTTTACTACAGCAGACATGTTCAAGGGAATACGGGTTTGGGATAGATGTCTTGGAGAGGTTGTATATTCCTACAAGGAAGACAGTATTAGGATGCACACATATAGCAAGAATGGGTGCTTGGCGGCTGTTGGAGAGGGGTGTGTGAAGCTTTACGACCTCCGAGTCAGATACAATATCGATGCAGTGCCTCTGAGGATGTGCAGGAAGGCCGAGTGGGGAAATGATAGGATATACTGTATCAATGATGAGTGTGTGGTTGAGTATGACACCCGGAACACAAGCAGTATGGTGTGTGAGGAGAAGAGTGAGGCACAGATGAAAAAAAAGGGGATTGAAGGGATTCTTGACTTTGCCAGTGTCAGCCGGGGGGAGTTCTGCACGGTCCGGAGGGGAAATACGGTGTATCTAATGAGGCTGTCTGGGCTCGATGTAATGGAAGGAACAAGAAGAACATCTATTGGGGGTAAGATGATAAAGGTTAAGGATTCTCCTGATGACTTTGTGATTGGGACAGTAGATGGAAATGGAATAGGCTTTTACGAATACAAGGATACCTGGACACATGAGTTTGAAGGGTTTACAAGTGTGGACTGGATATGGTTTGGAAAGAGCAAGACCTACATGTTTGCGGATAGAAAGGCATATTTTATGGAGGGAGGATACGAAAGGTTCAAGAGTGTTATGAGAGGGGGGCCAGTGAGGGAATGAATGGAATATGCCATTGCAGTCTATTGAGAATAAAAATGGCCTGAGTTTATGGGGCCATAAACAAAATGAAATTCAAGAGAACGATACAGAAAACATTTGGATCGTCGAAAGTGAAGAGCATACAGATGCATCCCACGAAGGCGATGGCGATCATAGGATTGTTCAGCGGGTCAGTGCAGATCTGGGATACGGAAAAGATGTGCATGCTGAATGACATCCATGTATCGAATGAGCCTATCCGAACCTGTATGATTCTAAGCAAGATGGATTGGCTTCTTGTGGGGAGCGACGATGGAAATGTCAGTGTGTATGAGCTGGGAAAGTACAGAAAGATCAAAACACTTCATGCACATGACGACTTCATTAGAAAGATCGAGGGTCATCCACAGGACTCACTGTTTCTGACTGCCTCTGATGATGCAACGATGAAGATGTGGGCATATGAAGGGGAAATCAGCCAAAAGATGGTTTACACAGGCCACACGCATTTTGTGATGGACGTGTGTTTCTATCCAAATGACAGCAGCAAGTTTGTTTCGTGCTCCTTAGATTCGACGATCAAGGTGTGGAACGTGGGCCAGGCGCATTGTATAAAAACATTCAAAGGACATACATCTGGAATAAACAGCATATGCTTCCTTAGCGGGGACTATTTGGTTTCTGGGGCTGATGACCTGATGCTGAAGGTCTGGGACTTTCAGACGACTCAGTGTATAACAACTCTTTCTGGGCATACAAACAATATCAACAAGGTGTATCCGCTTGCCGGCTTTCCGTTGTTTGCCTCGTGCGGAGAGGACGGAAGTGTAAGACTATGGAACAACAAAACGTTCAAGCAGGAGGATCTACTTATGCTACAGGGGGGAAGGGTCTGGGATGTGAAGGAGAAAAACGGAAAGATGGTTGTTGGTTGTGACGAGGAGCTTATTTTTATTGATGCACATCAGGGGACGTCTTTGGTCAGGATGAGCAGGAGCAGGATATTCTATTCTGTTTCTGGGTCTATTTTCGGAGCCAAGAGCGGAAACATAGGTGTGGTCAAGGAGCTGTGTAATGTTGGGTTTTATCCTGATGAGCTAGAGGTTTCTCCGAGCGGGAAGACAATAGCAGTTGGAAATGAGGGGGAGTTTCAGATATTTTCATCCCTGGGGTTCCGAAACAAGTTTAATGGGGAGGGAAGAGACTTTCACTTCATAAGTGACGACGAGTTTATTGTGAGAAACGGAGATGAGGTGAGGTTTTACAAGAAAACAGAGGTCACCGGGGTCATTGAGATAAAGGGCATTAGCAAGCTGTTTTTCCTGAGCACCGCTTTAATAGGATGCAATGTTTGCGACCAGACAAGGATCTATTCGTCGTCTGGAGAGTTCATTTTATCCATCGACGATGCTTCTGACCACCTAGTCATGGTTGGAGACTTTTTAGTTGCATGCGGAGCATTGATAAGGATATACAGGGTGAACCATGAGGTCATCAATGGATTCATTGAGCAGGAGATTGAGGTTCCCGAGGAGGGGATAACCGATGCATTAACGCATGTTGGAACTGAATACTACTCGGTTTCGTCATGGTGCACAGGAGACGGGATATTCTACTTTGTGTCGAATAATAAGGGATACTACCTTATCTTGGGCGACAGGCTTTATGTACATCACTTTTCACCTATTGACGGAATAGCTGCGGGTGTTGAAGACGGGACTCTATTCTATCTTCATGGCAAGGATATTGAGTCAAAAAAGATCGACATGGAGTTTCTCGAATTCCAGAGGTCTGTGATACTTGGGAAGGAGTATAGGATCACGGAGGGGATACGCAGCAAGGCAATTGCATTTTTTGAGTCTCTAGAAATGCACGAGAGGGCTCTAGATCTTTGCAACGATGATAATCAGAAGTTTGAGATTCTCCTGAAGTTAGATAGATATGACGAGGCGTTTTCAAAGGCAAACAGCATAGTCAAGTACGACAAGCTCGGAAGATACTTCCTCAAGGCAGGGGAGCTGTCTAAGGCGTCTGAGTGCTTTCTCAGATCAAAGAACTGGGAGAGCCTCCTCCTTGCAGATATCTTATCTGGGAAAAGGAATCTTAGTGTTGCTGGAACAGAATGCAGAAAGGAGGGGAGGCTTAACCATGCATTCTTTGCATATCTAAAGGGTGGCCAGTATGGAGAATGTGCAAAGTTGCTAGAGGGCACACCTTTCTCATCGCTGTTTTGCAAAAACTACCTTGATTAAATAAGTTTGTCTCTTTAAAACTCTGTTCCTTCATAAGTAGTGGCTACAGGAATCCCTGAATGGAGGAACTAAAAAAATGGTATCCAATCGAGGTGACGACGCATAACCTGCACTTCCATGAGGAAGCGTCTATATTTACAATGCATGGAAATGAGAAGTTCATAGCAACTGGGGGAGGAGATAGAGATATAAGGCTATGGAGGGTGGAGAAGGATGTATCCAAGGGAACGGATTTTTGTTATACTACAGCGATTGACTCTTCGATAAAGATAAAGTACCATACTGTGCTCTCTGGGCATCATAGAAGTGTGAACTGCGTTAGATTTAACGGAGACGTACTAGCATCCTGCTCTGATGGAGGAGAGGTTATATTGTGGGAGAAGGAAAGGCCCTATGTGGTAAGAAGGATCGATGGAGACGATGCATATGAGCTTGTGTGGGGATGCGGACATCTCTTTGTCGGATTTTCTAGCGGAAATATACTGGTATATCAAGTGGTTTCAAATAATGAATCTGATGCTACCAATGCAGCAAATGAAGGAAGCTCTAACGAAGCTTCAGATAGGGGGTCTTTTTCTGGGAAAGACAATCAAGGGGTATCTGCTAGGCTGGTGCAGAAGATAAAGTGCCATGAAGACATAGTCCAGGGCCTGGCATTCAACAGTCGCTTCAATGTTCTGACATCTTTAAGCAAGGACCGTACAGGAAAGACGTTCCTATTTACAGATAAGCTTGTAGAGATAGAAAAGATGGAGTACTATGACAACGACAAGCTGTTTTCCACAGGAAGAGGGTTCTTTAGGAGGCTTTCGTATTCTCCTGATGGAAAGCTCTTGTATCTTGTATGCTGTAGATCGAACAGTGTCGTGGTGCTTCACTATCCGTTCAGAATGGAGCATGTGTATGCAACAATAGGCCCCTTTGACTCTGAACCTCTGAAGGTTGTGTGCGAAAGGGACAAGGTATTTGTCACGACAAAGAAGAGCTTGTACATGATTGCTCATAACAGGCTGGGGTTCTGCGTAGACAACATCTCGTTTATGACGATAACCGATGGCCATGTGTTTGATGGCATTTGCTTTCTATCCTCCCTGGATGGATTTGTATCATCTGTGCGCATGAAGGGAGACTAGACTATTTGGCAGTAATATTTGCAGGGTGGAGAGAGCCCTTGGATGGGGATCCAGGATAAAATTAACGAGATAGAGGCTGAGATGGCCAGGACGCAGAAGAATAAGAAGACGGAGCACCATCTCGGGGTTCTCAAGGCAAAGCTTGCAAGATACAGGCATGAGCTCGATGCACCAAAGGCCAAGACTTCCAAGGGAGAGGGATTTGAGGTTTCGAAGAGTGGGGATGCACGGGTTGTGTTAATTGGGTTTCCCAGTGTTGGAAAGTCGACTCTGCTCTCGAAGATTACAAACACACATAGCAAGGCAGCAGAACATGAGTTTACCACTCTGGAGTGCATATCCGGCAAGATGTGTTTGAACGGAACATGGATCCAGGTCCTAGATCTTCCGGGAATTGTTTCTGGGGCTTCACAGAACAGGGGGAGAGGGAGGCAGGTGATAAGCATTGCAAGGACAGCCGACCTGATATTGATGGTTCTCGACCCCCGAAGGTATGAAGACAAAAAGATACTTGAAAACGAGCTGCATGAGATGGGGATAAGGCTGAACAAGAAGAAGCCAGACATATCGCTTACGTATACAACGAGCGGGGGAATTAACATCGGGGTAGTATGCCAGCTCACAAGGACGACCGAGGAGACTATAAGGGCGATTCTAAGGGAGTACAAGATCAACAATTGCCAGATGTTTGTAAGAGAAGATGTATGTGATGACGACATTATAGATGTTGTTAGTGGGACCTGTGTTTACGTGGATTGCCTGTATGTATACAATAAGATAGATGAGCTTTCTCTAGAGGATTTTAATAAAGTTGCAGAGTATCCTAACAGTACGCCCATAAGCTGCCAGAAAGGATGGAATATCGACATGTTGCTCGAGGATGTATGGGCTAAGCTAAGGCTCACAAGGGTTTACACGAAGAAGAAGGGGATGTTCCCCGCTTTAGACGACCCTGTTGTAATCAGAGAAGGAGGAACGGTGAGGGACCTATGCGCCCACATCCACAAGGACTTTCTCCTAAGCTTTAAGCATGCTTTGGTTTGGGGAACCAGTGCAAAGCATAGTCCACAGAAAGTTGGGCTTGGACATACATTGGAGGACGAAGACGTCGTTCAAATATTTCTCAAGTAACCTAGCTCTGGGCGTATTTATCAAGATATGTTTTCATATCGCCATTTGCCTCGGTGAATGCCTGTAAGAATATGGAATATGCAGCGTCTCTTTGTCTCTGCCTGTACATTCCTGCAACATTCCTGAATAGATCGTTCCTTATGAAATATTTGTGGATGAATCTGCTGCCGCAGGATACAATCTGGAGGAGCACCTTTGAGATGAACACCGGGCTCATGCTGTTTTTGTGCCTGGATGCAAATATCCGCTCCATCAGTCCTGTGTTAACCAGAAGCTCTCTTGTCCTAAATCCATGGTTGGCAAGCAAATACAACAAAAGATTCTGCAAGTCTGGATGGGATTCTAGGCTGTCAAAGAGACCCGAGACCTCCATGTAGAACATGTCCAGCTTTTCGGGTTTACACACATCCAGCAAGACATACAGTCCTTCTATGACATACAAAAGGCCATCATCAAAACTCTTTTCACCTATTAAACTCTTGGTTTTATATAGAATACGCGCAAAGTCAATTGCCTCTGACATCTTCTCTCTGAATATAAAGCAGAGATAGTAGAAAGTCTCGAAGAAGTACTCGTTATCTCTGTAGATCCTCTCCAAGTACGCTTCTACATTTCCAACTTTACAGCTGCTCCCTCCACACTTCTTGAGGAAATCTCTTATCTCTTCATCAGACATTTCTGCCACCTTGCTCTCATTCCTTGTCAACTCTTGCTTGCTCATCATGACAAGAAAGCCTTCATAGACCCTTGCAGTGTCCTCATCTAGATTTTTTGCCACGACTTCTCTATAGAACCCATATGGTGTGATCTTATTACTGAAAGAAACACCAAACAACTCAAATACCTTCTCCCCGTTTTCCAGCAGCATTCTGAACAAGTGGAAGCTCTCCATCCTTAGAAGATCGAGCACGCCATCTCTACTTTCAAGCATCTTTCCAAATACAGAGGCATCCATGTATTTGCTTGTCCTGAGGAGACTCGAAAAGACGCCTGCTCCCCTTTCTGAAGCCTCTTCTATGCCCATACCATCTTTGCCCAGGATATCTCTTTCAACGAACTCGACAAAATCATCTCGAATCTTTTCAGTCTCAAAGCAGACAGCATACTCCTCAATGTCGTCGTATACAATTGCAACGTGTCTCTCTGACTTCCCACACTGCTTCTCGATAAGCAGTATCTCAAAGCACTTGCCTGTCCCGTCATCTTCAATAAAAATGCAGCCATTTTCAATACGGAAGACTATTCCCATGCACATCTCTTCCCATTCATCATTCACATTCCTGAAGACCCTAGCCCTTACAGGAATCATCGGGGATTTCCCACAAGAAAGATATTCACTAAAGGAACATGTATTTATTCGTGCACAATAGAATACACTATAGCCCAAACCCAGGATCAATCTTTTTAACCCCCTTATAGCCCAGCAACGAAAGCCCTGCCAGGGCAAACATAAGGTGATACAGGTCTGCCTCGTTCCCGGGCCTGTCAGAAAACCCACCGGACCGCCCTTGGCACGAAAATATGAACTTTGCAAGTTCCTTTTGATTCACATGGCTTTCTCTTCCAATAAGCACAAGGGAAGAGTACGCCCAGAAGGAATAGCAAACATCTTCTTTCTTGCTTACCCTTCCTGAAAGGCCTCCTGAGCTCGTCTGCTTCATTGCTATGAATCTTGTCACTCCCTCCACATCTACCGATCCAAGGGCCCCGAGCGATCTTAGCGTACTCAGACAACAGAACACCTGTGCAGCATGGGATTCAGCACCTTCAACCGCGCCAAATCCTCCGTCCAGGTTGTAGCATCTCTGAGTGTATAGAACAATCGCCTTTGTGTCAATGCCAACCTCGGATAGAAATTCGCCACATATGGGATTTGATAGGCTTTTGGAATCGAAGTCACCCTTTTCGAGGAGAGATAGTAGGTGTAACCCCAGCACGGCACAGCAATTGATTCGAGTGTCTATCTCTCCATAGATGTCGTTGTAGAAGTACCCTTCAGGTTGTAGTAGCTTCGATATAAATGACACAGTGCTTCTATCACTGTAATGGATGCGATAGATGTAGAGTATCTGCAATGCATTAAATGTGCTCGTTATGTTCGAGGAGTATCCTGCACATCCCCCGAACCCTCCATCCTCATTCCTACATCTCATAACATAATCGACAACTCTACTCTTCATCTCCTCCACTTCCTCCATTCCTAACATCGACAGGGAATTCACAGACCAGTATATGGTATTAAGTCTGGATGGCTCAGTCAGGTAATACAGAAGGTTCTTTGTGTGGATAGTCCTTTGGATAAAAGAAAAATGCTCATCCACCTTCAGTTCCATTCTAGGGTATCTAAATTTATTGTCCTCTTCATAGCTATCTATTGAGAGACCGGTAAAGGCAGAGCACACAGTGGCCTTTCTCCGGTCTTGTCATAAAAATAAACATATATCTGATAAACAACATCACTTCAAAAGTATTTACATCCAATCAAAACAAAACAAGGATGAATGAAGTGGAAACCAGTAATCGCGATCTTTCCAATGCAGACATCCCTACAGAGGACCAGATAGAGGAAGAAGCCAATAGCAGGCGGGGGATCTTCAGATACTTCAGGGTGGCAAGGGCAGAATATACTAAGTTTGCCATCCTGGGTTTGATGTTTGGAATAATCGGATTCATATACTCATTCATGAGGATCCTGAAGGACATGTTTGTGATGGTGAGGCAGGAGCCCACAACAATATTGTTCATCAAGATCTTCTACATCCTTCCGGTTTCAATGGCCCTCGTGTTCCTCATACAGTACATGCTGGGAACAAAGACCGTCTCCAGAATATTCTCTATCTTCTGTGGGGGATTTGCATCTCTATTCTTTGTGTGTGGGATTGTGTTTCTGATAGAGGAGCAGGTTTCTCCGTCAAAGTTTCTGTTCAGAGACATGTTCATTGACGGCAAAATGTCGACCAGGGGTCTTAATGTCTTCAAGTCAATGCTTCTGACGCTAAATGAGCCTCTTGCAACGATTGTGTTCATCTCTGCAGAAATGTGGGGAAGCCTTGTCCTTTCCTATCTTTTCCTGAGTTTTCTAAACGAATCGTGCACAATCAAGCAGTTCTCTAGGTTTATTCCTCCACTTATAATCATCACAAACGTATCTCTGTTTCTTTCTGCGACAGTAGCCGGTGCCTTTTTCAAGCTTCGAGAGAAACTGGCCTTCCAGCAAAACCAGTTTCTTCTTTCAGGTATCTTCATCTCCCAGGGCCTCCTAGTGGTCTCGGTAATCTTCCTCAAGATATATCTCGAAAGAGTGGTAATGAAGAGGCCTCTGTTCATCGTTTCGTCGGGATCAAGAAGGAAAAAGGCAAAGGCCAATGTGTCTTTCTCCGAGGGCCTCGAGATAATGTCCCAGTCAAAGCTGTTGCTTGCAATGTCTCTCATCGTACTGTTCTTCAACATTTCCTACAACATGATTGAGTCTACATTCAAGGTTGGGGTGAAGGTTGCTGCAGAATACTACAACGAGGAAAAGGGAAAGTACTCTGGGAAGTTCAATAGGATCGACCAGTACCTTACCTCTGTCGTAGTCATATGCCTCAACCTGTCGCCGTTCTCCAGCTATGTGGAGACAAGGGGATTTCTGCTTGTTGGGATCATAACACCGGTCGTGACACTCCTAGCCATCACGCTTTTCTTGGGATCTGCACTTTACAACACTAGCATGGAGGAATCCGGCATTGGAATTGTGAACGGCCTGTTTCCAAGCGGAAAGCCTCTGTATATGCTTGAAAACTATTCCGGAATAATCTTCATGTCACTACTGAAGATCACAAAGTATTCGGCATTTGACATATGTAAAGAAAAGCTTGGAATGAGAATCAATCCAACATACAGAGCAAGATTCAAGAGTGTGTACGATGGGATCTTCGGAAAGCTTGGGAAGTCCATAGGGTCCATCTATGGGCTCTTGATGTTTGAGGCCCTAGATACTGAAGACCTTAGAAAGGCAACGCCAATAACTGCAGGTATCATCTTCATCTTTGTTGTGATGTGGATAAAGGCCATAATCTACCTCTCAAAGTCCTATGACTCTGCAGTACAGCACAATAGAGACGTAGACATTGATATGACAGATAAGGGCAAAAAGAGCTTGGAGGTATCCGAGCAGCCAAAAGTTGTAGATTAAAACCACAATCCAAACTTGTTTTATTCCGAGGGCGCCCCAGATTGGGCCTCTGCCTTTCCAAAGGTGCCAAGAGTATCATAGCGAGCAATTCTCTCCATATAAGCTTTGCTTTCTCTATCTCCATTTCTTATTCTAAATGCCCCGTAGATAGACGTAGACAAAATAAACAAGCCAGCCAAGGCACATTGGAGGGCTACATATGCTAGGAAGGACATGGTTCCATACATCCTAGCTAGGCACGTGGTGGCAACCATAATCATAAGAAAGCATCTTGACATCGGCATGGCTTTGGTTCCTTGCATGTATGGGGTCGTTTTCTTATCTTTCAAATACGAAGCTTCGGCCTCTCCATCAAAGGACAAGAAGATCATGACTGGACTGTGATTCTGTGGCCACACTCGCAGGAGTAGAATACAGTTTGTCCCTCGTCAGTCGACCTTAGCTGTGCAGTGTTGTACATCATCTCCTCAGAGCCACAAGCAGGGCATCTATGCTTGATCTTGGCACCAGAAACATCAATGGCCTCCACATGTGAATCTCTCTGGACCTCCACTTCGGTGTGAATGGGCTTTATCATGTCGACAGAGTTTTCTCTCTTGCATCTCGGGCACTCCACCTTGGTGCTGTTTGACTTCACATAGATTAACGTTCCACAGATGCAAAACATGTTGGGATTCTATTTCAAGAAATCTTATATGGAAGGGAGCATGGGCTACTGAGATAGGACTGAATGATAGCACGCTGCAGAGAACGGTGACGATTTAATATCGAGATAGATCATGAAGATTAAAATTTTAGAAAATTTGCAAGTGTCTTCCTAGATAAAATGGCGAGGTATCTGCCCTAGACATGGGGGGAGTTCAAATTGGTGGGAAAATAGGTAGAAGCATGGATGGAGAAAATAGTATGGGGAAATCCAGAAATGCCCATCTGGACCTGGAAGCAATAGCAAGGTGTTGTGAGGATGCTCTCAAGGCAAATCCCTGCAACTCAGAGGCACTGTATAGCCTAGGGAAATATCACATAGAAAACAAAAACATAGATGAAGCAGAGGTCATTGCAGCCAGGTTGTTTGAGTTGGAGTCTGAATCCTACGAGGGATGTGTGCTGAGCGGATACATAGGCCTTCAAAGAATCAGGCTTGACAAGAGCTATGAGAACTTTGTGAAGGCATATTACAAGGCTGAATACAAAGACAAGTTCCTAATGTATGGAATCTCACTTTTCTATGAGGCCATTGGAGATTACATGAGTGCAAGGCCTTGGTTTGTGTTGTTGAATAAATTGGGGGTAGAGGAGTACAAGAGCTATGAGACATTATTTAGAACAGGCGTTTGCCTTAAAAAGATGAGCAGGCTTCAAGACTCCATCAACGTCTTCCGTGTCATAGTGTATGATCCATTGAGCAACGCCTACAATCCTGATGTCCAGATCCAAATAGCCCACCTTTACGAAATGCAGTCTAAGCACGAGCTTGCATTTGAGGTCCTGAGAGGGATAGAGAAGTCAGAGAGGCATAACCTCATAGTTTCGAGGCTGTGTGCATGGCTAGACTACAAGATTGGAAACTTTCGAGGGGTGAAAAGACGGTATAGATCAGATAGCATTGCGAGCAATGATCCTTATCTTCTATATCTGGTTGGAAGAATCAGGTACATAGAAAGGAACTACATGGGTGCGTTGAGAAAGTACATGAGGGCTGCACAGATGGACTCTATGGAGGGGATGGTGCACAATTCAATAGGATGCACATATTTCCGTCAGGGCAAGCTTTTGCTTGCAAAGACAGCCTTCATGAATGCTTTGGAGGTGAACCCAAAGCTTTCTGAGGCCTCCATCAACCTCAAACTTATTGAGAAAATAGTACCTCCAAATAAAAAAGAGACTACTGAGTCCATGGATAGTACTCTATATAACCCTAGGGAGCCACCCCCTGCCATTGGGAAAACCAGATACCTTGACTCAGGCGTGTTCTTCAAGGATCCAGCATATAACACACACCCAAGAGTGTTTAGGATCATTCTTCCTATGAAAGCGTCCAAATTTGAGCTGCTTCCAGGAAGATTTTAAGTGGCTTATTAAATTGGAGTATGTAGAATCATGACGTCAAGACATGCTTAATGCATTAACTATACTTTACTTTTCTCAGAATTATCCAATTGAATGTGGTGATGATATTCGGAGGGTGGTCCAATTGGTAGGTTTTTGATTAAAAAGGAAAAAATCGTACAGGCTTGATGGTAGGCTTGCCTGATATGACAATATGCAGTGAGAGAGTGTTTGAGTCGCACATTGAGCTCCAGAGGGATGTGTTCTTTGTGTCTGTGATCTGCCTTCTGATCATAATGATCAAAAACCTGGTGATCCTTCCTCTAGCATCCATCCTAATCAGGAGATTTGGTATGGAAGAGACCCTAGGATTTGACCGGAAGAAGAAGTTCTGTGTTTCTCTCTGGAAGGCCATGTTCTACTCGTTTACGTCTGTTTACGGATACTTTGTAATCAGGAGTGAACCTTCGGCTTACACTGCAAAAAGCCTCTCAAGCACTTGGGGGGCTCATAATACACCTGCAAGAGTTCTGTTCTATTACTACCTGGAGTTTTCATACTATTTTGTCGAGTTGTTTTATCTGTTCAATGAGCACATGTATAAGGATTTCCTACAGATGGTAACGCACCATGTGGTGACCATTATGCTTCTGGTACTGTCCTATCACAAGGACATGCTGCGCCCTGGCGTAGTTATAATGGCCATACATGACATATCGGATCCGTTTTTGGAGATCAGCAAGATCGCAACCTACGTTCATTATAAGTCCTTAGCAAAGGGTATATTTTCATGTTTTGCAGGAATTTTCATTGTGTCCAGGCTTGTCATCTATGCATTCCTGATTTCACTTCCCATAGGCATTTCCGTATGGAGATATAGATTTAATCCATGCCTGTTTCTCATCAGCATTTTACTCCAGGGATTGACTGCCATGCATATTATATGGTCGTTTATGATCATGAAAATGGTGATCAAGGTTAGTCGTAGAGAGGAGTTTGAGGATATCAGGTCTGTTAAGTCGAAGGGCTCTTATGGCAAGGCCAAGTCCAAATGAGTTCTCAAGCAGGGACTAGATATTAGATATTTGGCATAAGGTATCCCCAGAATTGATGATTATGGCACTTTTCATATATCCACTTGTTCTTGGAACGGAGACCTATAGATTTGTAAAGTACTTTAGTGATGAGCAGGGAATAAAGGTACCCGAGCAAATAGTTGATGACTACAACGAGGCCGAGGATGAGTTCAACGTAGAGGCAATGGACTTTGATTATATATTCCATAATGGAAACAAGATAGACATTTTCCAGTATAAGGCTGGAGAGGAGCTGATTGCATCTGTGTTTTTTTCCAGGGACAAGTTCTATGGAATTGTGGACAGGAAGATCATCCAAAGAAACGTTGTTTTTGTGTACACAATGTACGTTTCGAAGAGGCATAGGGGAAAGGGATACTCGAAAAGAATTCTGAAGGATGCCGCAGACTCTCTGAACAAGCACTATGGAATGAACGGAGACTTCCTTCTGGTTCTACATCTGAACCCGCAAGATAAGGACATGGATCTTGCATTTTCTGTATACTACAACCTTAACTTTAGGAGTGGAGGGCTATCAATGATAGGCCCGAACGAAAAGCAATACTTTTTGGAGGAGCTTCTTCAATATCGGAATCCCTGCAATGTAATCGATGAGTATGATGAAGAAAGAGACAGGGGTGCGTACATGGTGATGTTCTGTGAATATCCAAAGCTCTTCATGTGTGAGAAGGAGAGGTATGACAAGCTGATGGATTACGGAGAAAGATTAAGGAACATTCTGAAGAGGGGGTGGCTACAAGAGCCCTCGCCGGCATCGTGAAACAAGCAGTGAAGTCATTGTCAAGATTTCTGAAACAGAGAAAGAAATAATGGGATATAACATAGAGCAAAGGAAATAACAATGCGGTCTGTCCTCTTAGTGATATCGGCAATATATGGATTCCGAACTATCGGAGGCAGCATAAAAGAAGGCAGCGTTGACTATGAAAAGATGGTGAGCCAAGAGAAGTGTGTTCTGTTTGTGAGAAGATTCTGCCCATACAGTATTGCAGCAAGAGAGCTGCTCGATGACAGTGGTGTCAGATGCAAAGTTGTTGAGGTTGATGAACTTCCAGAGGCTATAGACTTTGTCAAAAGATATCAAAGAACGTTCCCTGCCTTTTTCCTTGATGGCGTTCTTGTTAAAGGAGGATATGAAGGACTCAGCTATCTCTCAAGCAGAAGCCTCCCTCCGTTTGATAAGTCTTCTCCATCCATTGATAGGAAGGGCATATCACCTAGATTAAAAGGTTAGGTATTCTTATTGTCTTATTATGTGTAATTATTTATTGCTATTGTTTGCCCTGTATCTTTTCAGGAATTTTTCAATATCCATGACCTTTTTGCCATCTTTATACAGTAGGGGCGCTCCACCCTGTGTAGACATAAAGTTATAGACATCTAGATTATCCTCCGCATAGAGTGGCTTATAAGGCACGCCAAGCTCCTTGAGCTTACTCTCTAGCTCTCTTGAGTGATTACAGTTCTCCTCAAGCATAGCAACAACCCCTGGACCTCTTACCGCTTCAGGGACAGTGTTCATTACAGGGCCCGACGAGTGAATGTCACTGCTAATTCCAACAGGCCTCTGCTTCTCAGAATCTAACGCCTCAATGGATGTAATTCCCATGCCTACGATGAACATAACCGAATGGAAAAGGCAAGAAGACTTCATTGTTCCAAGCATTGTAAGCAAAGTTAAATAAGTTTTCTTCATACAATGTTTTAATATCTAAAACATAACGGAATTGATAAGATGTCACTTTGAGATCAAGCCAGTAGTAAGATCATTCATGGACATATCGCATAGGCATAGCTCAATATTATTTAATGGATACATGCGGTCGGATGGCCAAAGCTAGATCCTCTCGCGGGACAAGTCTAGCAGGGCGTTAATGGCTATTACCTCTGAGTCCTCTAGGTCTGCCTCGTGCTCCTCTTCCTTAACTTTTGCCCATGGCGAGGAAGATGTTTTCCCTACCTTCTCTTCATTCATAGCCCCTTCATCTTCAGCTCCGCCCATAAATGTCGGAATCCGTCCCGGCCTCTTATCAAAATGTCTTCTAATCAAAGACTTTGCAGCTATGTTTGTATCACGTCTATAATCTCTCCTATCTTCTGGAGTGGCACTTCTATCATACCTCGGCATTCCAAAGTCCTCGTAGAATGCGTTTTTGCTGGAGTCCGTCTGAGATGCCCCTTCGCCTCTCTTGAAGTCCTTGTGCTTCGCAGGATAATCCTTATATTTACAGGCCGAGTTCACTTGGTTTTCCTCGTGCTGGAAGCCAAACGAACTCTGCATCCTGCTCCTGTGTTTGTAAGTACTCCACAGCATCTCCGAGCCGTGTGCACTGTGCATCTCCCCGCTGATCCTTCTGCATCTCACCCGAGGCTTGGACGAATCTGTCTTAAAACTGGTCGGTCTTTTTCTTCCGTGTATTTTGTAATAAAGTCCACATGCGTTGCAGAGATAGCTCCCATCTTCCGCCCTTCTCCACAAAGGTGTTGCCGTGGTGTTACAGTTACTACAAAAGCCTTGCTTGGTCAACATTCTTAAAGGGTAGTCCCCATTATAGCCGTTTTTACATAGGAATTAAGAGATAGATATATGCCTCCAAGACGCTCTTAGTGCTATCGGATTCCTCTTTAATATTAACTTGTTTTAGAATATCAAAGTTTGACATGCGAACGGCCGTCCTTTAATATGCAATTCTAATATTCTATTTACAGCAAGTGTGCCGCTGGCCAGTGATGGGCTTACAAGGCTACAGGACATGGACTCTCCTTCGCTCGCATCTTTGCTTATCATGCCCCGCACTCATCCTACTTCTGCAGACAGGGCACACAAAGTTCTTGCGAAGCCATTTGTCAACGCATTCCCTATGGAACACATGGCCACATCCAAGATTTCGCACACATCCCCCATCCTCAAAATCTTCTAAGCAGATAATGCAGCCTTTGCTGATGAATTCCTGGCTGGAATATGGACATAGCGGTATTCTTTCTATCTCCTTGTCAGATAATCCTCCTTCCTCCTCAATCCCAAATGATAAAAATAAATAGAACACTATCACAGCCACCAGCAGAATCGGTATATGAAGGAAGATCTGAACCGCAAGAGGTATCTTGATCTCGATGCTCTTTATCTTTATCTCTGGAGAGTGCCCTGTGCTTTTTTGGTTCTCCTGGCTTAGAATCGCCTTAAGCATGGAAAAGTCAAATGCCATCGTTCCAAGATTGGTGCTCTTAGGCACCCTACTGCTCAGCCCCCTCACCACTTCCTTATCCTCAATCTTGTATATCTCTAGGCTATCCACGTAATAATCCTTTTCCTCCTCATTGTTCCTTGCAAAGTGCCCAAACAGCTCTGGATTATTTCTAGCCTCAATCTTAACATCTTTCAAGATAAGCTTCTCACCCAGATGAGATCCTCCATAGATGGCATAAAGTGGCACATACACGCTTACATCGAACATCTGGAGAATCATGTATGCACCTATTCTGTAGACGCCCATCTGTAAACATGCTCGAAACTCCTTTTATTTGGACTACTGACACTTGGTTTCATCAATTGCAATCATCCACATCTAATCTCCCTTGGAAAAAGAAAGTCTTCAGCGAATGGTTGTCTGCAAGGCCTAGTATCTCGTCCCGATATTAACAAACAAACAGATACAAAATAGACCCCATAAGAACATAGATGGCAAGGCTGGTGTACTCAGCATCCTCAAAGAGGATATCGTGGGAAACAGAGTCTGGCGTTGCTACTCTTTCATATACGGGATCCATAAGCAAAAAGCCCGACTCAAAGCAGATTGAATTCCAAACAATTCTAGGGATTCTTAAGGTCGAAAAGAATGAGCTCTACGAGGAATTTCTTGCATGTGTCACCAAAAGCACTCTTGTGGGTATGTATGATGCAGTGGAGATATACAAGATTGATAAAATTAGGTTCCTGAACATTAACAACCCCAGCAGGGCTGATGAGATAATGTCCCAGGTAAAAGGATTTGTTCAATCACACGACTTCTACTACTTTTCCGGATTCCTGTCGATAGAAGACGAGTTTGTGTGGAACAAGCACATGAAGACGAATCTCTTGAGATATCTTGGACCAAGCTCTTACCCGTGGGTGCTTTCCCACAGGCCGGGGAGAGATCCTCTTAATCTCAGCATCCCAACACTTTTCTGCGGGTTTTTTGCAGCAGAGGCATTCAAGGCATCGGGAGACTTTTATCACATGAAGCTTCTTTCGCTTGTGTCCTCCAATAGAGTTGGGACAAGATATTTATGCAGAGGGATTGATAGCGAGGGGAATGCATCTCTTTTTGTAAAGACACACTTTCAGACAAAGCGAAACAACAGCACGATATTCGACTTCACAACGATCAGAGGGTCTGTCCCGATATTCTGGAACCAGATAGAGCATGGAATCTCCACAAAGATAAACATCTACGGGGACGATGAGGACGTAAGAAAGGCGTTTAAAAAGCACTTTGTAAAGCTCGGGAAGGAGTATGGGAAGGTGCATGTAATCAATCTTCTTGGAGAAAAGAAGTACGAAAAGCGGCTTACCTCGTACTTCAGCAAGTTGCTGAATCTAGAGAACATCCCGTACACCACATTTGATTTGAATGCACATGCAAACAACTACGATGACTTGAAGTTCCTTCTCTATTTCAAGCTCCGGAGCATTGAACAGGAAGGAGTGATCTTCCGAGTGAACTGCTTAGACTGCCTTGATAGAACAAACGTTGCACAGTCTCTGATATGCATGTTCTATTTCGAGAAGGCTGTGAACGATGGTGATGTCCTGAAGAAGATGCAGGAATGCTGGGCAGACAACGGAAATTCGTTAAGCAACCTGTACACGGGATCTGACGCAATGAAGAAGGAGCTAGCTCTCAAGGGCAGGAGATCGTTTATTGGATACATGGACGACTTTATGATTTCTGCGACCAGGCTCATAAACGGCAGGTTTACAGACAGGCAAAAGCACAGCATTATAAACATTCTGTTGGAAAAAAGGGAAGATTCCGAGGAATCCCAGGTCTCTTACTAGTTTTGGAGTGGGACGACGATTATAAGCAATCCTGTACTTTAGAATAAATTCTTCTACAAGCGCTCTCTTGTGTACTCAATGGCCCTCTCAAGGAGATTTATATCGACACTGCCCAGATCTCCCACAAAGGTTGTTCTTAGGACTCCAGACTTAAATGTCCCATACATACGAATCCAGGTGCCAGTGTCGAGCCAACCTCTGGTGGCGATTATGATATCTTTTTCTCGGAACGTTACTTTGTATTTCCCGTCTCCAAGTCTGCTCTCGACCTTTCCAAACGAATAGACAGTCTCACCTTCCACATGTCTATTTAAGGGGCGCATCATCTGTGAAAGTTCGAAACAAGGTGATTGGTTCTAAAATGCTCAAATACAAACCATCCCTTTAACAGTGGAGATGAGCAGTAAATCTCAGGGACTTTTTAAAGACCGATTCAGGATAAAGCTTGTGATGTTTATGCACATCAAGATGTACATTGGTGTCCTGTTGCACTGTCTTCTGTTTACAAGATCTCTTTACGGGTCTTGCAGCCTTGCTCTCTTGGTTATGATCAGCTCACTGTCCTTCCTAAGGGCATGCCTGGCCGATCCAGGGAGAGTTAATAGAAAGGTTTACCACAAGTATACACCAGACGTGGTTGCATTCGAAGAGAATGTATCGACACAGATACACACAAACAAGAATGGAGACTGGGTAAGAGCAATAAGGATAAACGGGACGGAGTATCAGGAGAAGTATTGTTTGGAATGTAATTTATTTCGCGTCAATGGAATGTCCCATTGCAGAGAGTGCAACAGATGTGTTCTTGAGATGGATCACCACTGCATGTGGTTTGGAAACTGCATTGGTAGAAACAACATAAGATACTTCCACATCTACCTGTATACCCTGAGTATGGTTACCTTGATAAATGCAGGGTTTATGTACAATCTGGTAACGATGTGCAGTAAGAGCACATTTTTTGCACTTTCCCTCAGGATCCTTGTGGCCGCCTTTGGTGCGCTGTACACTCTACTTTTCTTCATCATCTTTCTATTCACAATGTTCAACATATATGTTGCCTTAAACTCCTCAACATCAAGAGATTTTATCAAGAATGGCGTAGGAAATAAAAAGTTGGATATAGGAAAGGCATGCAAGAGCCTCTCAAGGATTAAGCCAACCCTGTCCTTTGACCTTCCGTCTGTGTAGCTGATGGGATTTCGGCTCTACGAGAGAAACTAGCCTATAGACTCCAAAGAGCATTTCGTCTATCTCGCTATGCAATACTCGAATCGTTTTCTGTTTCCGTGTCGTTGGGTCTGGCATCCGCTTCGTAGTCCCTTTTGTAAAAGAGCTCTCTAGACGTAAGCTGCATAGAGCCCTTTGACTTAAATTCGCTGCAGTTGTTAAGATGCTCGAACTCCACTCTGAAAATAGTCCATACAAACCTCCTGCTTATTTCTACAAATGCCATCCAGAGCGGAGAAATTTTGAACCAGTATAGTAATACCCAGAAAAATCTGCATATCAGATTGAATGTCACTCCGCAGGTGTAGGCATATCTGGGATACATCATCTTGTCTCTAACGATACCCCAGTCCATAAATACGTCCCAAGCACTGGAATAAATGGATGAGACAGTGACAACCATACCTTTGTAAATAAAGAGGTCCCATGTCTTGTTGCTTGAGTACAGAGGCACTGCGAACCCCACTAGGATGGAAAGAGAGTACTTGAGAGCATTTGCAATGTGCGGAAATTTAAGGCGGGTGTCCTTATATCGCCTAAGACATTGTAAGAACCTAACCATTGCAAAAAATGAATTGATACAGCCCTCGGACCTCCAGCTGAGCTTGACCCCATAGAAAAATATCTTCTTGAAGCAAGGAGTAAGGCTTTGGCCAACATCCGCAAAGTAGAAGTGCCTGAACCTTACAAATGACATCGGAAGCGTGATTATCCTGAACACGACCAAGAGGAGGTAAAATCTGGACTCGTAGTACAACACCCTGAGCGGTATTACTAGTACAAGGAGATGGGGCAAGAGCAGCCAATATGGATTAAGATGGACAAAAGAGATGTTGATCCATGTACTAACTACATTAGCAAATACAGAGAGGGAGGTCAAGAGCAGATACTTATCTGAGCTCAGTGATGAACAGACATCGAAGTTGAAAATAAACTTGTAGTTTATGTGGAATCTTTTGAATATGGCAAGAGATATTCCGAAAAGAAACGCTCCGTAGTGTAGAAGCGCCATAGAAAAGAACAGCTCCTTATCCATCTGCTTCTTCCCGAAATTGATTAATCCCATCATTCCAAGAGATATTCCCCCCAGTATCCCAGACATATAAGAGGTAAGAGGATCTGCTTTTCTCTTGGCTTTCAACTTCTTGAATACCGTCTTTGCCTTAGCCGGGTCGTTTTTTGCAAAGGTATTTGTGTAAAGCTCCTTCACGGACCTACATACATCGTCAATGCGCCTGGACTTATTGAAGTATGACTCGCTGACACTTCTAGAGAAGGAATCATAAAACCTTTCTTGGGGATACATCCTGTCATATTTCTTCAAAAGCTTCATCAGCCCTGTGTAGTTCAGCTCCCTAAACCTTTTAATGTTTATCACTGCATGGAGGAACTCTTGTATATTCTTTTCCTTTTTCCTCCTTTCAAGCCGCTTGGAAATCTTAAATATATCTGCAAAGCCCTTCTCATTTGTGCCTTTCACGGCTTTTTTGGCCAATTCCTCAATCTCATCCTCCACTTCTTCAGAAGTACTTGCAGACTTAGAGTCCTCGTCGTCCCTTTCCTCATCAAGCTCATCTTTTCCGTCAGTGCTGATTCTAAGCCGGTCCTTTTGGTCATCTCTTCCCAGGCCATAGTCATCGCTGAGGCACCCAGCCTTCTTTCGGGAGCCTCTGATTCTTATTCCGGAGTCATTGGGCACCCTGGCCTCGGCGGATATCCCTGCATCTATGAATATCTCCTCCTTTTCAATGACAGCCTTTTTTTCAAGCAGGAAGAAGAAGTCGTTTATCTTCCTGAGCTCCTCGTTAATCTGGGTCTTGAATCCCTTTCTGTCTTTCACCATCAGGGACTTGAGAATTTCGTAAGATACGTAGTTTTCCTTCCACTCGTCGACTTGGTTCGCCCTCAAAGTGTTGGAAAATCTCATCCTTTTATGGGTGACATATTTTCTCCAATTCAAGTCCAGATAGAAAGGATCGAAAAGCAGATTGAAAAGCTCTGTACAACAGTGAGAAGAATGGTAAGCCAGAACGCCAAGATCAGTAGATTTCTTGTGTCTCAAGAAAGAATATTGGCTAGGAGATCCCATGGGCAGGCGAATGGGGGAGGCACAGAATGCTGATGCCAGGGAATACATGGACTTTAGTGGGTATCCAATATTGAGGACTATTCTGACCCCAATGGAAGGGAAAGGCGATACAAAGGAAACGATTGTGGAGGAATCAACGGCGATCGTGAAGAATGAATGGACCTTCTTCAACCCCGCACAGAAACTGAATCGAGACATATCTGTAGAGGTCATAAAGGAATGCTTCAAGGATAAGGACACAGTCAGGATTCTGGACGCAATGTCTGCAACAGGGTTGCGGGGGATAAGGTACCTCAAGGAAATAAGTAACTCTACAGTTTATCTGAATGATATTTCCCAATCGTCGATCGACGCCATAAAGTCAAACATGTTGTTGAACGGGATTGGAGAGGTGGAATACTTTGAGTCAAATTTGCAGGACATCAAAGCAAGCGGGAGGTCAAGAGCCAATATCATCAGGTCTGACTGTAATGTTCTTATGGGCTCTTTGCCTTGCTTCTTCGATGTCATTGACATAGACCCTTTTGGAAGCTGCTCTGAATACATAGATAATGCACTGCGAGCAATCAGGCACAAGGGGATTATATGCCTTACTGCAACAGACAAGGGAGTCTTGTGTTCCAACGAGAAGAAGTGTCTCATCAAGTATTCTACGGCGATCATGAGAGGAATAGGGATGAATGAAACACCGCTAAGAACCATTGTGTCCCTTGTATCGAGGCAGGCATCGAAGTTTGGATGCAGTGTGGAGCCTGTGATGTCTCTGAGCATTGACTTCTATGTTCGGATGTTCCTTCGTGTAATAAGAAGAAATCCAAAATCTGTGATTGAGAGAAACAGCCTTGTGCTGATGTGCAGCTGCCACAACATCGCTGAAATAAGTGGTGGGCAAAAGGAGATTGACAATAGATGCGGCAATTGCAGCAGGAGAATGAAGTTGTGTGGGCCGTTCTGGAATGGGCCTTTGAATGACATGGACACCGTCAGAAATGTTTTGAATGGTGCGGATGAAAGTAACAAGAGGCTTGTTGGAGTCCTAAGGTATCTAGAGCAAGAGTTACCAACTATGTTTTATTATGAGATTCCAAGGCTGTGCTCTATCCTAGGGATTAGCACTATCAAGCAATCAAGGTTGATGCATGCTTTAGCAAACATGGGATATCTGGTATCTTATACACACGCCGAGCTGAATGCAATCAAGACGGATGCACCAATTGATTTGATAAACAGGGTGCTACTGCTGAATGACTCAGATGACCAAGAAAAGATAAAGGAGGCAGGAGTAAAGTTCGATGGGAATGAAAGTGTAAAGGCCCTTGAGGCCAAAGAGCTCTTCAAGGGTCTTCTGAGATCTGGAATGGGTCCTCTTTCTCTTCCCAGAAGGCATTAAAAGTTTTTAACTGGAGAGGCTTGCTTTTCTTCTATTTCTCATGTCCCGAAGACCTTCTTGTATTGACTGGATGGGGCGAAGCCCTCCATTGCATGTCCTGGAAGTTCCTCAACGTACTGAAGGAAAGAGCAGGGATGGAAAGCATCACCAAAGAGCAGGTAAAAGGAATCAAAGAGCTTGTGAAAAAAGCACGAGAATGGGATGAGAAGAAGTCCCAGAGGTATGCCAAGTTTTCATCCAAAATGTCTAATGAGGAGTATGCCAAGCTTTGGAGGATGGATTCATACATCATAGAGGACGACGACAAAGAAAAGCTTAAGAATTTAGACCAGAAAACAGTGTTCAACAACATAATGTGGCTATCCCACAGTGTGGAGAAGATAGACTCAAATATGAAGAAGTTTCTTGGAATGCATGTCTGGGTCGTCAATTACTGGATCAAAACCGTTGGGTCTGTAACTGTCAGAAAGTTTCTAAGGGAGAACAAATACAGTGGAGAGTTTGTATACTTTCTGTATAAATACTTTAATCTCTAAACTCTGGTTCTTCTGAGAAAGCTCATACCCAGATATGCCTTTCTTTATTTTCCTGGCTGGTAAACCCGATAAAGTCCATCACAAAGTTGACGAACTCTATCTTATTTCCCCCTACAAGTGTGAATGTGCATGTGGTGAACGGGTGCTTCTCAGTAAGCTCCAGGTTTACCACCAATCCACTAGTATGGCGGACAACATACCTAGACTTCTTTCTAAAGGTTATCTTTGGAAACGTAGCCAGAGAACTCTCGATAAGAGATCTAGATATCGCCAGACTTAGATTCATATCTTTGTTCACAAGATAGATCTTTCTCCTGCTCCATAAGAGGGAGAAAAGGCACCCGTCCCTCACAGAGCTCATTCCACGAAGTATCTCATGCTTCCACATCCTCCTCTGATGATTCGAAATTGTCTCCTCATCGGTTATGAAGTTAAGATCAACAATGTTGTAAGGGCGGCACTGCTGGATACTTCCGGGTGCTGTCAGGTGGTGTCTCGACAGCGATGATGGGCTCCTGCTAACCAGGCAGTACGCTGAATACTCCTTTGAGCTCCTGTCGGGAATATTCCTGAGGACTTCTTCTTTTTTGAATCCTATCTCAACCAACCTTTCAATAACATTATAGTCAACAAACACTATGCTTTTTCTATGGTTCTCTCTTGTAGTACCTACCCAAGGATGCCTCATCAATTGGTCCATCTCTATCCTCATAGACTTATCAGGCTCAATGATCTTTCTTATTAGATCCTTCAGCTCATTAGACAAGGATTCATCTATCTCTACTTTGGATATGATTTCATGTCTACTGGAAAGGCCAATCTCCTCATTCTCAAACGGAAGCTTCCCATGGACCATTGCATAGAGGATTATTCCTAGGCACCAGACGTCGACCTCCGGCCCAATGTACGGGATTCCCCTCATGATTTCCGGGGGCGCACACTGAGGAGTTCCGCAGTAGTCCTTGAGCACAGAGTGTCTGTCATAGAATGTAGAAAGACCAAAGTCACATATCTTAGCAGTCTCTTCGTGTACAATGATGTTTTCTAGCTTCAGATCCCGATGGACAATAGAATGGGTATGCAGGTAATCTACCCCATGTAGTATCTGGACAAACAAGGCTCTAGCATGGTCTTCCTCAAGCTTTCCATATCTTCTAATATACTTATGAAGATCCATGCCGTTTACTAGCTCCAACACCAGTACCAGGTTCCTTGACGTATTGATATATCCATAGAGCTTACATATGTTCTTGTGGTTCAGAATTTGCTGAATCTTTGGCTCAAGACCATGTTTCCATCGATCCACATCCTTTCTGATAAACTTTATTGCTACTTTCATACTAGTTATGCTGTCAATAGCTGAAACCACGTCTCCATAGCTCCCAGACCCTAGAAGACCTGTTATATTGAAGTTCAAGAACTTCTTTTGGAGATACATGTGTCCTGTTGTTTCTCTAGAGATGGTATTTCAAGATATGTTTCAGGTTCCACCGAGGCACGGAGGGCTTCGTTTCGAATACATGATACAATGGAACGAAAAGAAACCAGCTAGAAGCGAGTTTGGGGTCTGTAGATGTTTCAGAAATGGTACAGAGCTGCAATATAAAGGCCGTGGCAGATCCAGAAAAACGTCATGCTTCTGATGTATTTGGCATTGATGTGCGCAAGAAAAGAAGAAGTTGGGTATATATTTTCTGAGGGAAAACAAAGATTTCTAACACGTGATGGGGTAAATATAGTATTAGCAAAGTATGATGAGAGTCCACTCAAATTTCGAATGAAGAAGATGGGAGGAGGAGAATCTAGTAATGTGCTGTTCTATCCTGTCCCTGGAATGGAGGGGAAGGTTGCCGACTTCGCTGCATATTCCCACAAGAGATGGCATTTTTATCCGGAGCACGGGAAGTGGAATCAAAGAACAAGGCTTGTATTGATGCCCGGCAACAATTTGAAGATCGTTATTGGCGATAAATGCCTCGGGATCAATGACGACATGGTAATCGGAGAAACTTGCAAGGAGGACGGAGAAGACAATCTCCAGATATTTAGCTGGATCCCAATATCTCATAAGAGAAAGGTGAAGGAGTGGGTTCGATATAATCGCAGCCACAGACTCTCTAGAAGAAGGCACCTACCACTAGATGAAGATGAAGGTCATGGACAAGAAAGTTCCAGATATGACAATGACACAAGCTCTTCTTCAGATTATCAAGAAAGAGGCCGTAGATCATTCCACGAGTTTGACTATGATGGCGGACCTGGGGGATATGGGCCATTCAACAGTGGGATGGGGTCTTTTGGAAGTAAAAGGAGACGATACAGACATGATGACGAAGTGAGTACAGAAGAGAGGGACGAGGAAAGCTATAATGACGATAGATACAAAGACTGCCGGGAAGGAAAAGTGTTCAGGAAGAAGAGGTCTGGAGGACTTCTCAAGGGCGGAAGGACGAAGTATAAAGCTTCTGGAACCAGAGAGAATGACGGAAACGCACATCAAGGAAGAGATCTCATGCTCAACGATATTGTCAATCCGGAATTTGTTAATTATCTAGACAACTCTCCGGAGTACGAGCATGGAGCGATCGAAGAAAATTCATCTGTGCCTTGTGATGACAGTATATTGATGTTTGGGGGAGACGGCAGCCATTGCAACGTGGGTGGAGCTGGAGAAAATGAAATATGTAAGATAAACAAAACAACCATGGCTTTTAGGAAGGAAATCGGGATTACCATATGAGGCTGATCTCTATAAATAAACACTTTTTTAATATCCGGTCCTATTCGTCCCTTGCCAGGTCCTTGGGATTTAGCCTATCACCTGTACCCGTTTGTAAATCCTGAATGATTGATATGCGTGTAAAAAGGAGAAAAAGATTTAAAAAGTAGGTTGGAATGTCTGCCTATGGAGGCTTGGAAGACGATGAACAAACTTGTAAGGTATACAGAGGCCCTTATTGTGGCGTTTGTCATCATTCTATATCTTTTAGGGCTCTATGAAGCCGTTATTGTTTCAGGCGTGTCGATCCGGCTTTACCTGCTCATAACTTCCTTTTACTACTATGTAGGATGCCTTGCAAAATCACCTGGGCAGCTCCTCGACTTCGGAGATGCAAATGTAAAGGGAATATGCAATAAATGCAACAGAATAGTGGGGACAAAAACGATTCATTGTGAAATATGCAACAAGTGTTATCACAGAAGAGATCACCATTGCCCAATAATAGGGAGGTGTGTTGCATCAAACAACATCAAGGATCTGTACTTTGCTGTGTCCTTCATAGGGCTCCACTCACTGGCAGCAATCCTTAAAGGCTCAAATAGGTTTGCTTATATGATGTCCATCCACAGATACCTGTTTGTCATGTCGAGTGCATTTGCATGCTGGCTGACATTTCTCATTCTCACAGGTAAAACGACGAAGGAGCTGATGAAATTCCAGGGGAGGATAACAGACGAGGTAAGGATGTTTAGGCTGAAAGAAGTATTTCGCGACGGGCTTGTAGGAACATTAGCCCCTTATTTGAGATGGAAGACATCTATTGTCAAGTAAGCCAGATTTATTCGGATCTTGCGTCTCCAAGCTTCATGTAAATGTGTTTGACTCAGACGTCCCCTTTCTTTCTCAAAATGTTAGCAAGCCTGTTTGCCTCATTTTTCTCAATGTTTTTCTTTCTCTGTCTTCGGAGTGCAGACAACGTTACCTCTCCCTCCTTGACTGCTGCTTTCAGAATCCTGTTCTTCTTGCTGTGAGGTCCGTATCTAGGAACATAGTCCCCTATCTCTTCGTCATACACAATCTGACCCTTCTTCTTCTTCTTTATTCCTTTTGCTCTTGCAAATCTTTCCCACCTCGTCTCAACATGCTCCTTCAAGTGCTGCTTTGGGAAGACAATCGCGGGCTCCGGAAGAGAAAACACAAGATCAGGCCCCATCCTTGTTGACGGACACGCCTTTATCTCCTTCACAATCCCCTTCAATAAATTAGATGTTTCTCGATTTATATCAGAGTCTCCAACCGCGTTACCACTAATCACAGTTAGAAACTTTAGATGATTCATTCCTTCAAGGGCAGGGAAAACAGATAAAAATCACCGGACCACGAATAAATGATCCATGGCATCACGCCTGTTCTGGACAATGCATTCTGCAACCCACAGGATGTTCTTTATTTCCTGCTCTTTCATCTTGAAGTATGAATACACACAGCTCAGATCTCCATACATGCTGAACGATTCCTTGTACTTTTGAAGCTCTGCCTTTATAAGCACATTGGAGATATCTGTATCGAAGTCGTATGCCTCGCTCAATATGGACTTCATATCCTCCAGGTTCTCCGCATGCGAGAGAAGCTCTCTTGTATTCAGACTCATCGAGTGTACATCAGGGAATAGGTCCATTCTCCTCTTCCCCACTATATCTTTCGAGCTAAGCGTGTTCACTGTAATCTCTATTATTTGCCTGTCTCCCTCAAGCTTTAGTATCTCTCTCATGTGCTCCATATCGTCGTTAAGATTCCTATATGTCTCCTCAATGTGAAACTTGAAAAACAGTGTCTGCAGCACCTGGAAGTTGTTTGCAGAAAACTCTTTCTTGAACTTGACTCTCTTCTCAAACTTCTTGAGAAAGCTATTCTCCATGCAATATCTCTGAACATCATCCATGTCGTTTGAAAACTTAATTGTCCTCAGAGCACTGAAGTCCCCTATCTCTATTTTCTCAAAACTTTTCTCGAGATTTGGGTCTTGAAGCTTGCACTGGAGGAGGTAAAAGAAGTTTTGGATCTTGTGGAAGTCCATATAGTAGTCCAATATCGTTCTTATTCCCTTGTCCTCGGCATCATGATAATAGTCAAAGTCGGCCTTCAAAGACTCCAGCAGCTTCTTCTTTAGTTCAGGCTTTGTGTAGGCAATGCCTTCTGAAAGCCCGCGGTACGTTCTTGACAGCTTTATCGCCACCTCCTCCAAGCTCTCGCATCTCTTCAGGGCATTGTAGTCTTCCTCCTTCAGCATTTCTTCTCTCTTGCCATTTATCTCTGATATTATGTATCCATACCTTTCCACATGGCTGAATTGTTTTTCCATGAATGGGAAAACATGCCAAAATAAATAGAGCATTCGCAGCCTCATTATCCCTATATATCACCCAAATGAATGAAGAACAGGTCCTTTGCGAAGTGAGGAGAGCGGTGGAAAGCCACCAAGACGAGATGTATGACAACAAGGTCTACTCAGTGAGTGACGGAGGCAAGGGAAAGATAGACAAGGCAGTGGTGAAGAGTAAGCTTCCACAAGGAGACTGGGATATTCCGCATACGGAGATAATGATAAGGGCCGATGACAGTGTTAAGATAGTCATACAGAATAGCCCGATATACATTTATGGGGAGTATGTAAAGATGGACAGAAACATGACACAATCGCCTCTGGTGGTTGGGGGACGTCTTAAGTGCAGCAGGAGCGTGTCTGATTTCAAGATGCAGGTCAAAGAATTCTTTTTGGCAGATGACGTTGTCTTTATCCCTGCGGGGAGGGAGGACTTTGACGTCCGAATGGTAGAGGGAAGGCCCTTTCTACTTACTGTGAGGAATCCTCGAAGAAATCTTAACTTTGAAAAGATGGGACTGTCTCTTTATGACGGCCTTGAAATAAAGAATCTGTGTGTCGTGAAGAAAGAGTGCAAGGCTATGATCTTCCAGGGAGAGAGTGTGTCAAGTAAGACATACTCTGTATTTCTATGCTGCAAGAAGGAGCTTGATCTAAAGAAAGATTATGTGATCAAGCAGAGGACGCCGCTGAGGGTTCTACACAGAAGAGCTAATCTAACTAGGGAGAAGAAGGTTTGCATTCTCGAAAGCAAAAAGAAAGATGTAGATGGGTGGATCTACTATCATATTGTTCTCGAGGCCAGTGCCGGGACCTACATAAAGGAGTTTGTGAACGGAGACTTTGGAAGAACTGTTCCATCGCTAGGAAGCAAGGAAAACTACTGTGACCTTCTCGAGCTAGATGTTCTGAGAATAGAGAAGAAAAGCATAGAAAGCTTTTTGGTAAGAAGAATTGAGCTGGAGTCCACCAAGTGCTAACGAGTTTTCATAGAAGAAATATTTTCAATAAAAATCTTAACCGTGAATGTCTGAAGAAGGCCTTGAGCAAAAGAAGCTAGAAGGCTTTGAGGAGAATGGCTCTAATGAGAGCGCAGGGTCTAAAGAAGACACCAAGAACGCCAAGAAAAGAATGCTTTCGATCAACGACGAGAACAAAAACGGGTCTAAGCAGATTAAAATGAATCCGTACTACAAGAAGGATGTTGAGATTTCTACGATCCAGGATGCTTCTGAGAAAGACAGCAAAAACAATATGTTGAAGCAGGCTATACACAAGAGAGATCTATCATACATCAATGAGTTTTTGGTAAGAAAGGACAGGGCGTCGATGCTAAAGACATTGTCTTGCGACGATAAGGAGGTGTTGGGAGAGATGCTTCTTGAATTCGTGGACCAACCCGTACGGAGTGAGGCATTGGAGATGATGAGAGAGATTGTCACAAGCATAAGAGATGTTGGGGTGTTCATTGATAGGCTGAAAGAAAGAGCTGTTGACTTTTCGAAGCTGATTTATTTGAAAGGCAAGATCGACTACTTGAGATTTACGATTGGAGGCCAAGAGGAGAAGGAGCCTGAGATGTCTGTCAGGGGATGACTACGTGAAGGCCCTAACAATAGTGATGAAGGATGAAACGCTACGAGGAAGTCCAATGGCACATGTTATGATATGAAACACATCTGAACCAGAAAAGCTCTCGATTGGTCACACATGTTACAGGATAAATATAAAAGAAGCTTCAAGCTCGTAAAACAAGATGGCTGATTCTGCAAACGATAACAACAATTCTGGAGAGTCTAGCGGAAACGGTAGATCCAAGAGAAACACTATAATAATAGTCATCGTAACTTTGGTTGTTGTCACTATTCTTCTTGCTGTGGCCAGCAAGAGAGGATGGTTTGGTGGCAGCAAGAATGGTGGAAGTCCCAGTAAGGTTGGTACTGATACAGCATCAAAGTCTCCTACACTAAAGTCAACTGATGAAAGCAAGGGCAAGAACTCGGCAAAGAGTCCTAGCTCCAGCGCTAAGGAAGAGGATGAAAACAATGGTAGTGCTAGCAGTGGTAACTCCAACCTTTATGGATAATCGAAAAGCAGGAGACAATTAAATTGAATCTTCTTTAACTTTTTATTCAAACAGTCATAGATCGTTGAAGGGCGGGATGTTGAATCTCTTTTTGATAGTTATTCTTTCCTTCGAGAACTTGTCTTCTATTGTGAACTTTGCAGGATGTGCACAGAAGGTCTCCTCTTCATCCAATGTATAGATTCTCTCACCATCTTTTAGGCGGTAGAACATTTAGGGTATGAGAGAAAAGGATGAAATGAGCCATGCCCTTTGGAACCTGTGATGAATGCGAGTAAAGAAGGGAATGTATTTCTTCTTGGGCTAATATCAAGCAGTGAAGAGAAAAGACTGTTCCTAGATCGTATGTTTTTCCTCCCTCAAAGGCTTACTCGGATTCTTACAGCAATCAAGTCTTTCGAGGAATCGAAAATATTTCTGAGTAGAGTTTTGAAAAAGGATGCGCCGAATTATTATGAAATAATAAAAAAACCTATGGATTTAAGTATTGTCCAGAAAAAGATAGGGAAATATAAGTCCTTTGAGGAATTCAAGGCAGACCTTGATCTGATATGGGATAACTGTCTCAAGTTCAACCACTCGAAATATTATCGAGATTGTGCTTTAAAGATGAAAGATGTGGTGAGTGCCTTTGAGATAGAGGTAGTTCCTGTGAGTATGGACATGGGCTTTGCTATAAGCTCTTATGTTTGTGAGGGAAAAGAGGGGAAGGGGCCTATTATCAAGTGCATAGTTAAAAAGATAATAAGTAGGGTTCTTCTTTCGTTGGGATATGGCGCCGCCTCTGGAATGGCCCTTGAAGTATTCTGTGGTGTTTTTGAGCACAAAATACTCAAGATAATAAAAAAAGTGAAGGCGGAGGAGACAGACGATCTGAGATCTACTTCTCAACCCCCTTGAATGTGTATGGCCTGATTTTAAGTTAGCAAAATTTTAACCCTCGAAATGGGAAGAAGGCCTGGAAGGTGCTACAGATATCTGTCCAAGAAGGCATATCCAAAGTCAAGGTTCAACAGAGGAGTCCCTGACTCGAAGATCCAGATTTTTGACCTTGGAAGGCGTAAGGCGGGGGTTCTTGAGTTTCCACTTCTGGTCAATTGCATCTCGAACGAGAGAGAGAATCTGTCTGCTGAGGCGCTAGAGGCAGCCCGTATATGTGCTAACAAGTACATGGTGAAGCATGCTGGGAAAGACAACTTCCATCTAAGGGTCCGTGTGTATCCGTTCCATGTTCTCAGGATCAACAAGATGTTGAGTTGTGCAGGGGCCGATAGACTTCAGACAGGGATGAGAGGATCTTTTGGCAAGCCTTATGGAAGAGCAGCAAGGGTTGTATTCAACCAGCCCATTCTTAGCATAAGGACAAAAGAATCCTTCAAGGACATTGCTGTTGAGGCACTGAGAAGAGCAAAGAACAAATTCCCTGGACACCAGGAGATCCAAGTCAGCTCGAGGTTTGGGTTTACCAACATGCTAAGTGACGAGTTCAACAATCTGAAGGAGAGTGGGAGAGTGATCCTACGGGGAGGATCTTTTTCTGTGATCAGGGAAAAGGGAAGTATTGACAATTTCAAGAGAAATCTTGAGCAAGCAGCTAATAATTAAAACAGTGATCTTTTGTGTGTTCCCTCTTTTTTTAGTTCTCAAGCAAATGATAAACAAAATGATTGGAGGGGACCCATGGATTTCGGTCGTGAAAAGCCTGTGACTCTGTTCTCCAGTGAGGGCAACCTAGGGCAGTGTGACAATGCCCTCAGGGCTGCAGTGAATGGCAGTTTGTCGATTGGAGCAAGTGCAGCCGACGGCGCTGTTCTGATGTCTTTTAAGGACGTGCCTTCTCTTGTTATAAAGGAGGAGGTGAGGAAGGTATTCAAGATCTGTGATACAATAGGATGTACCTACTCTGGACTCCAACCTGACTGCCGGCTTCAAGTAAATATAGGGTGCCAGATAGCAGAAGAATACTATGATGTGTATGGGAGGTACCCAGATGTGGATGTATTTATTTCACACTTTTCCTCTGTTGTACAAGAATATACACAGAAGAGTGGATACAGGCCTTTTGGAACACTTATGATATTTGCAGGGCCTGTGAAAGGTGTTCCAAGGCTCTATCAAGTGGATCCAAGCGGGTCTTATCAAACTGCAGATGTCTGCACCTCTGGAACGGGGTACAGCGAGGCAAAGAAGTTCATTAAGAGGAGGCTGGAGAGCCTTGACGACAACATAGTTAATTGTGTATCCTCGATGAGGGAGTTTGCGGGTAAGGAAGTTGGCCCCGAGGATATCGACATTGGGGTGTATTATAAGACAAAGAATGTATTTAAGACATTCACTCTTGGCGAGGTCAGGGAGGTGTTTGACTCCCTAAGCAAGAGCTAGTGGTTTCTTTGAAATAAACTTTTTGAGTATTTAGGCTCTGCTGCAGCGATACCTCGTTATGTTGTCTAGAGTGCACGAAGCCCACATGGAGGAAATAGAGAACGTCGTGTCTAGAAAAATAGATTTGTGTCTCTATGAAGAGGCACTCCAGATAATAGACTCCACTCCCTTAACAGGTGCATCTGGGGTAAGCGTCTATCCCTATAAGGGACAGATACTCTATCTCCAGAAAAGATACGAGGAATCCATAACCTTTCTGAGGTGGCTAATAGAAAAGTTTCCTCGAAACATTAGAGCCAAAAGATTTCTCTACCTGAGTTTTCTGACTCTCGGAGACTTCAAGTCATCCTTTAACATTGCAAAGGAGTGCTGGGAAGACGGAGATTACCGAAGATCTACACTAATCAGGATATTAGCACATTCATTTGTACTAAGTGACTTTGACTTTCTTGAGTCTCTCGATACACATTGTGATGAGCCTCTTCTCCTATCTATGGCATATGTCTACTCTGGAAAACTAGATCGAGCTGTTGAAATAATGAGAAGCATTGAGGAGTCTGATGGTTCTGAGATATATCTAGATGCTCTTATTTCTGTGCATACAAAGTCTATACATATGCTAGACTATGTAAGATACCTGAACGAAGACATTTTCATCAAAGCGATAAATGGTCTTGAGAAGAAGCAGAGAGTGTTTGAAGAAATCAAGAGTCAAGGATGCGAGTATATTGACTTTAAGATAATGCACATAGCAAAGAAGACGCTTGGGATGAGTGAATATAGAAATATCGTGGAAAATATTTCTTCAGGAGGCAGAGCGGAACATTGTTGTAAAAAGGACTGTTTTCTAGGAAAGCTTAGAACTAGTAGGGAAGAGACTGTACTTTTCAGGAAGAATGATCCGTATAGCCCAGCAGGGAGATATTCTGAGCTGGAAGGCATATTTGGAAGGCTGAGGGCTGGCAACTTTTCAGGTGGACTTGAAGGTCTGAAGAAAATGTATGGATTGAGAACAACACCAGACCTTGAGAAACATCTGAAGAATGGGCAAAACACGCTTGTGATAGATGAGGTAGGAAAATCACTCTTAGATTATGGAAGGGGGAAGGACTCGTCTTATTACACCGACCTGTCTGCAGCAGCCCATTCACTTCGTGTTAGAGACGTGATTGAATGTCTGTCGAGATTGATGGACGAGAATATGGTTGGTGAGATTATCGAATTGCTAGAGTTAGATTTATTTAATAAGAACACTTGACGCCCAGAATTCACAGCTCCGCTACCTCTTTTCAAGGAATATGGAGGGGACAGGCATCTCATCGATGACAAGATGACATATGTACCTGACAAAGCTCTCACTGGGATTTCTGGCAAGAAACGTTTCTATTGCTTCATCGTTGGAATAATTCAGCTTTTCTATCCTGCTATAAGGATCCATCATGGAAGAGAGATAAACCCATTTGTCTGTATCAAGAAGCTCCTTGTTTATCTTTGCAAGATAGAAGGTGATCAGTGGATATATGTACACAAGACAAGAGAATATGGACTCTACAGCTGGCCTTGGCCCGTTGTCGACTGAAATGAACTTGATGCATGTATCGTGGAACCTATCCAAGAATCCGGTATCTATAAGTATAGAGAATTTGGATTGGTCCTTAATTGCCGACGAAAGAAATATTGTAAGGGGTATCAAAAGAGCCAGGTTGTCTGGATTTCCAAAAAATAGGTCTAGAAGTGTGAGATGGATCTTGTTTTGGAATATTTCATCCATGAGAAGGTCAAGTTGCCCCACCATTAGCCTTATATAAAGAATCATCTTGGAGTCTATGGTTTTGAGCTCTGGGATCTTCAGTTTAGGGCATCTGCGAGAACAGCTCAGAATCTCGATTATGTCATATATCTGCTTGTACTCAAAGTATGACTCTTCCCTGAGAAATATGGAGACAAGTCTTTCTCCTGCCAGCATTATTTCGTCATGAAAAAAGTCCTCCTCATCACTGGACATCGACCCACTATCCTCATCCATCCATTCAGCAAGAAGCAACATCTTCAGTGCCACATAATGCTTCCTCTCAATGAGAGAGGACACCGGACGCGCATCCTTCAGTAGCATGGCCAGCTTCTGCATGTTAAGACCTTTCAACTCAAGAAGAATACTGAAAAGGTTCAGTGCAGGCTCAAAATCGAGAGTGTCGAGGAAGGAAGTAATAAAGCTTCTGTCAAGGGCCTCCGTCATGTAATGGGGATGAATCCTAAAGTGGAATGCCAAAACCTCAAAAAAGTGTTTCAGAACTTTCGATGTAGGATTGAACACAAGATACTCTAAGTCCTCTCCATTTCCGAAGTATTCATTGATCTCAAAATTCCTAAAGATCTCCTTCATCCTGGCTTTGTCATCCTCATCCTCTGTGTCTGAAATGTTGGTACATTCGGAAACTAATCCAAATAAAGCATCTTTACTTCTTCTTATCCATTCTTCCTTTGTCATAGGATATATGCATCCCGCGGTGCTACTCACACTACTTTTGATTGAGAGGCTATCAGTAGGGTTGTCTGCCTCCTGCCTGTCTCCGACTGAACCGTCGCTAGAGAATTTGATGATCCGTATAAAAACATTCATCTTCTGGTAGAATGCAAAGTTAAATCGGCTGTTGTCTGTACACAAGCATTCGCTTACAAGAGCGATGTCTTTGAAATAACAGAAGTTAGTAACAAGATAATCTAGGTGATGGATCATGTAGTTTGTAATCATTGGCTTTTTGAGCTTAAACTGTGTGAGAGATCTTTGGAGAATGTTATGAAAGCGCTTTTGGTCCACATCAGGACACATGGAACTATCCCCCATAAGTTCAAATTTGATGGGTTTTGCCTTTGGCCCAATAAAATACAACTAGCATATCTCCTCATCCTCCGGCTCCTCCCTTCTCAGAATCAAATAATTTACTTTTTCCTCCTTGCACATCTCCTTGAACTTTGGAAAGCACTCGCTTCTTATAACCACATATCCATCATGGATCTCCCCGTTCTTCCTGACAAAATCCGTGACCTTGCCATTCATATCGACACTAACTTTTATCCCAACCCTATCAAAGCCCATCTTCTCCAGCTTGGCCAGCACCTCCTGCGACTGTTTCTTGCTATTTCCTATGTATATGTTGTGCACTTTGTTTATTGCCTCCCTTAAAGAAGCCTCGTTGAGGTGCCTCCCTTCCTTTGTCACCTTGTTCCTTAGGATCTCAATGATCTCTCTCTCTGTTTTCTCCTGCTCGTAGATCCTGGTTGCCTCGCTCTTCTGCTCGTGTCCGTTGTCCAAAATCTCTCGGACTATCTCCTCATGGGGCTTACAGAATAGTTCCAGGTCGCCTTGCCCAGCTATTTCTCCCTTCGAAACACTCCTGTACACAGTGTCCGTAAGAAGAATCTCGTTCAGAGGCGTTGCCATTCCATTTCTGTACTCGTAAAGCTTGTTGGGATAAACTCCCAATTCATAGCGCCTCCCGAACTTCTTGAGAGCAACAATGCTAACATTCACAAGCTTCTTTTGGTTTAGTGGCGTGAACATCAGCAGGTTAGAGGGTGGTTACATCCAGAAAACTAAGCGCAAAAGTATTTATTAACAGAGCATGAGGCTAAGGCCTAAGTAAATATATCAATGATCTCCTTAGCATTAAGCCTTTTCTTATAATTCATATCAAGCATTAACTTACATACACGATCGAGTTTGACTCCTCTGAAGTCGTTTCTTCTCAGCCTCATCCAGTTGTCTCCACTCTTTGGAAGGATGATCTCTGAGATAATTTCCAAGTATATCAGCCCAAGGCTGTATATGTCGCTGGCCTTTGTGCATACATCCCTGAGAACCTCTGGCGCCATGTACCGCTTGTCTCCATCCTCATCTATGTCCTCCCCCTCATATCTGCTTATGTTGAAGTCAGAGATCTTGAACACAAACGACTCGGGATCAGTTGGAAACATGCACTGGCACCTACCAGAGCATTTCTCCTTCGAGATGACACTTTTCATAAGAATATTCTCTGGTTTTAGATCTAGATGGACAATGTTGCATGAGTGGATCGCATCGAGCCCACTTGCTAGTTCATACATCATCTTTCTTGTTATCTCGAGAGAAAACTTGGACTTCTTCAGAAAGTACACCTCATGAATGTAGTCCCGTAGTGTTCCGATGTTGCAATATTCTAACTCTATAAACAAGTATCCACGGTTTTCCCAAAAGTCATGATATTTAACAACATAGTCCGAATCCACTCTTTTAAGCATTTCTATTTCTCTCATCCTACTCTTCCGATCAAGCTCCCCAGAAATCCTTTTTTTGCTCTTCTTAACGACCGTGTAATCAGCATCGTAGACACAAAGCTTCCTGCTTTTGTAAAGCATCACTGGTTCCTCGAGTAGATGGTTCACCTCCCTTCCACCATCCTTCTTGTTCACAAACACTTCGTAAAATGCCCCCTCTCCAGTCTTGCAAACAAAATTGCACATATTCTCCTTATCTGCACCTGACATCATATTGTCTGTGCACATAAATACATCGCTGAGGGTAGGACCCTCATTAATTAGAGAGGAATCCCGAGAATCTGCTGCAAAAGGCACTGACGGCACAAGCATATCTTTATATGGAATCTTCTTCGACGGAGTCTTCGGAGAGCTGAACATGGCCTCTTCTCTTTCACGCTTTAGTATATATATCTTCTTCAAATGGCTCATTCTGGGTTCCTCAGGGTTAATGCATTTGGGAACGAAATAACCATCTTGCCCACCAGCAGGGCATTAACAAAATTTTCCTTGGTTACAACTTTTGACAAACACACAATAACTTTAATGGTCTTATAACGTCACTTGTTAGGCTTTCTATAACTGTAAGGAACCTTCCCATATTCAAAGTCCTCCTCAATAAACTCCTCATCTCCCGTGCCTCTACCCACGCTCTGTCTATCACCCAGCGTTTCAGCATTGTGCATCCACGTCCCGCTTGCACCTTTTGGTGCTACGTTGCCATAAGCCCCTGAGAACGGGGAGGGAACATCTTGTATATCAAATTCTCCATCGGGCTTTGAATTCTTCCTGTTTGTATTTCTCCCATATCCCCACGTGTTTTTCTGTCTATACTCATTGTCCTTTCCTTTTGAATAGGGTGATTCCCTTGCAAATCCTCGAGGCTCTCTTTCATTGTACCCTCCTCTATGACTTCCATACCCAGCTCCTGGGGCCTTATTATTTCCCTGGCCCCAGGAATTTCCAGGCCCAGTCTCTTGCCGATTCCAATTACTCCCTTTGTCTTTGTAGCCGCCCCTAGCGCTCATAGGATATTGGTGCGGAGGCCCGGAAAATCCCCCAGCCCAGCTTCCATCCCCTTTGGATCCATCTCCCTGTCCCTTCTGCAAAGATCGTGCGCCTTGCTCTCTCATTTGCCTTATAGTACTCAATACCCTATCTACATCAAACGGCGCCATAAACACATCAGGACTCTCTCTAAGGTCCACATATCTATTTGACACCGACTCAATCCTAGCATCGCTTTCAAGAAGATCCATCTCTCCACATAGGGCTATATAGTTCCCTATCCAGAAGTTATCAAGAACCTCCTTCATATCCCCACACATCAATGCAAATCGCACTTCCTCCGGCGAAATTTCCATCACATCAAGCCCTCTGTATGAAGAGTAAATCCATTGGGGAGGATCCACCAGAGAGGTGTACCGGACGTGATCATACTTACACTTCGAGCCAAACTTACACTTCCCCTCAAGGAAGAAGCGGCACACATTCTTCATCTCAGTGTTAGGTTACGGGGGTTCTTTGTTTTTTGTCTAAATTCCTATGACTCCCCACATCCTCCTTCTAGATAAAAAAGCTTTCCAAATCATCTTCAAAGACAAAAGACTTTTATTAATTTATATCACCTGCACCAAAGGCATACAGAAAGTTACTCGTCCCGCACATCCTCTCCAACATTGATACTCTTGATGTACATATCTATTTCCTCTACAACGTGGTCCGGGATCGTCCTCATATCCACTTCAATCTCGTCATTTTCTACAAACTCTCCAGCTCCATTCTTCAGAACAATCTTTGCAACGTTTTCTGTTTGTTCCTTAGTCATATTCAGTATGGCGTTTCCTATGCTAACCCTTTCACTCAGCGAGTAGGCTCGAGATGAAGGCGCCTCTCCAGTCTGCTCCATTAGCTTTGATTCTAGCATCCTAATCTCCCGAGTGTAAGACACAACCTTTCTCTTCAGCTCAGATATCCTGCTTTTGATATCAGCTGGCAAGGTCTTTTCCATATGCGCTTTTATAGCCCTCTCAAACTCCTGTCCACATGCATAGACCTCCGTCCCCGGTGCATTGAACTTCTTGCAGTTCTCTACAATAAGCTCGAGATCTCTTCCAAACTCCTCGACGCTATGGTATTTCCTCTGCTCTAGCTTGTTTCGCATCGTTTGCATGTCCATAGGCTCCTTAATAACAGAGTAGTATCCAGGAACAAGATCTCCATCTACAGGTTCCAAAAATGGCCAATTGTAGGCCTTATGCTTCGGCCTCACCAAATCGTTAAGAACCTCAGAACAAAATTCATAGTCCTCTGTCTTCATCACCTCAATGGGCTTTATGCTCCTCTTCACCTGCTTGGGTCTCACTACTGCAGGCACTTCGGTTTTCTTCCGCTTCTTAGAGACCTCCTGGGGCATCCCTTCCATCATATCATTGTACACACTCTCAAGGGCCTTCCCCATGTCGTGAACAACTGTTCCAGGTGGGTTGTATGTATAGCAGTTGTTGAACATCAGCTTCATGTCACTGTCAAAGCCCTCAGGCCCAGAATATTCCTTCGCATCTAGCTTCTTTCTAATGGTAGACAGGTCCATGGGGTGCTTTATCTTTTCCGGATAATCAGGAATCCCCAACTTCACAGGATCCACAGGCTCTAGAAATGGAGGCGCATTCGAATTTCGCTTGATCCTGGTCAACACCTGAGAACAGTACTTAAGCTGGTGCTCAGCCAAAATACTCCCAGAGTTCGTCTCGTCCTCCTCCATCTTTTCAAGGGGTATGAAAAATTTCAAAACAAAAAAATATCTAATACACAGAGCTATTATATATAAATATATTTCTTTACCTAAGCCAGATAAGCATATTCATGCAGGGTTATTATTTGCCGCTACATTTGTATTCAATCCGCCAATATACGAACAAAGAGATAAAAGAGATATAAAGATAATAGGTAGAAGTATCACGTTTTTGCTCCCAGAATGTCGGAAAAATGGTGCCATGTACTGTAGTACGGAGGTCACCACCTTCCGTATAACAGTGCTGAATACAAATGCCTTCTTTATGTAATCAGACCCTCCACTCCAAAATCCCCAAACAATAAAGATTAGCATAAAAACCACCTCTGTAACCGTGATCATGGGCATACTAGAAAACGGATCCTTGTCTATTCCATGAAACTCCTCCTCGTCATCTTCAAATCGGATAACAATCCCTGAAGTATTCGAATATGTCCCGCGCTCTTTGAAGCCAGATATGTACTGGTATCCCTGCATCACAAGATTATAAAGAGAATAAAGGAGAGATAGCAAGTTGTAAAGCCCTGAAGAGCTTTTCAGCGTGCCTAAGGAAATATCGCGGGCACTCCTTTGGCTGATGGCAGAATGACCAGCATTCCACATTGAAAGCATCATAACCATTATTGCGAAAAACATCATCAAAATTCCAAAAAAATCTATCACTACATTCAACTTGTTTCTAATGAAAAACTTACGCAATTCCCTCATCCATCTGATTATTTTATCTTTGTAGGACCCTTTCTTGGGCTTGCTATGCTTTATTATATATGTGGTGGGAACCTTGTGAAGCCCATCTACTATGCCCATTGCAACTAGAGCACACGAAATATACTTGCAATATACATTATCTAGAGATCCTTCACAGTATGTTAAACAAATAATCCCAACAAGTGCATAGAGGAAGCACTCCAGGAAATTTAGGGCTATCGACGCTATGTATCTGAATTCTTCTAGCCATCCTCCGACTGTTCTGGATATCGAGGAAATCTTTTTTTCTATATCCATAAGGGTTGGTGGCGAAAAACTTTAACATAGCTTCTTTGAGGAGAATAGGAGTAGTTCTTAGGGATTACCAATAAAGATAAATGGCAGCTCTGTATAAGGGTGATGGAAGAAAAGTTTAAAGCAACTCTGAGTGGAAAACTTCGTGCATGCCTGGGATGCTCCCAGATAAAGACACAGAATGGGTTCAGGAAAGACGGATGTGAGAATTGTCCAATGCTAGCCATGAAGGGGAATATTGCGAATGTTAATGAGTGCACTTCAAGCAATTTCAAGGGAGTTGTGGCTCTTCTGCAGCCATCAAGTAGCTGGGTCGGAAAGTGGCAAAGAATAGGAGAGTTCAAAAAAGGACTCTATGCAATGACTGTCGAGGGCACCCTTCCTGAAGACTTTATTAAGGACGTAGAGCAACATGGGAGAGTCTACTATGAAAGAACAGAATCTTTCAAATTGTAAGAGACTAAGCCTTGTTACCGCTCTTTTTTGTTAACTGGATTTGCGCTACCCTTGGATGGAAAAAATTGAGCTTGAGGATGTCGATGACGCCACATTAAGGGAGAAGCTGTTTGTAAAAGCAGCATCTAAATTCTTAAAGACTATGGACTTCAAGATGGTTGATGAGGGATATGAAGGAGAGTTGATGAGGTCCCAGAAGGAGATTGAGCAAGGAGAAAATGACATGCGAAGAAAGGCTGAAAAGATGATGAAGAGACATAGTGAAATGAGATTGAAGAGGAAGTCCAAGGCGTCCGAGCTGGACTCTGACGATCTCGAGTCAGAAGGCTTCGTTGCGCCCATGCTAAGCAACAGGGAAACCAGGAGGAAGAATAAGGGGAAGCATCCTGTGAACAGATCACTAAAAAGAAGAAGGATGAAGAAGAGGCAAAAGAGACACAGACACTGACCTAGCCATTTATTGACTTAGGTGCCCAGTAATAAATATAGTTCTAGGTTCATGTTTTATGGCAGATATCAAGATAAGCCCAGCGAGATAATTGGTTATGACTTTGAAACAGCAGCTCTTAGCCTGAGGCACAAATGGGAGAGAGGAGTCTCCTTTAAAACAAGTGATAAGGCGGTCTATGCGGACTGCGGTTTATGAATGCGAGTAGCGGGGAGTGTTCTTTGATAAATGACGTAACACTATCAAGATTCAAGCAGTTCCTTGGAACAAGTATAAACGATGGGTATACAAGGCATAGAATATGCAAAAGCTTGAAAAGAAGCCGCACTAGCCTATACACTGTCCTAACCGCAAAGAATCTTTTCGATAAGACAAAAAGATATCTTCCTGGCTATATCGAGAAAATAGAGAAGGGATCTCTGTCGGATGTAGACAGATTCATATCTAGCAGAAAGAAAATGGAGCTAGAGAAAATACTTGGTAACGAATATCTCTTATTCATAGGATGCACAATAATATCATCGAAAATATACATGGATCTCTCATACACTAACTTCTCGTGGATTGAAGTATGCCATCATGGTGTCGACCAGATAAATGTTGCAGAAAGGCAGATCTTACAGGTCCTGGACTACGACGTAAACCTTCAATGGATAGAGCTCAAAAAGATGTATGACGAGTTTGGCGCAGTACCCAATGAGGTCCTTACTGGCCAAGTGGAAGTAAAACGAAGAAAAGGATTCTTTAAATGGGCATTTGGTTCTCTGTTCCGCCTCATTTCGTGTGTGGATGCAATGAATAAATAGAAGCCCAACCTCAAGTAGAAACCAATAAACAGATATACGTCTTCTTCAAATATTTATTTTGTCAAAAAAGATATCTTACACTCGGGCTCTCCTTCTATTCAGAGGATCGGCTATCTCTATCATTCCTTGATACATTCAGTGCTCCAAATCCAAGCTTCCTAATGTCCGACTCATCTCCGTTGACATTGAAAGCCTTCTTCTGAGATGTCCTAAGAGACGGAAGCGTGCCCTTCCTTATAACAACAGGCTTGTCTATTTTTATCTTTGTATTCTTTGGCTCGTCAGGCTGCTTCTCACTTGCCATACTCTTCTCCTCTACATATTTTGCATCAGAATCTGAAAACTTGGGCATTTTTCTTTCCTCTATCTCTCTAGGCTCCAGGACCCTTTCACTTCTTTTTGCTAAGTTCTCGATGAAAGAGATGCCGGGCTCGTCCTTTTCATTCTTCTCGGACAGCTCATCAACGGTCTTCGAGTACCACCCTGCTTTTGTGTACTTGGCCCGAAGGTCTGAAACCTTTCCAAGCTTAGGAGCATTGGAGTTCCCGGACACATACACCCTCCGGAGCTCTGAAAGGTTCCATGTGTCTAGGATAGTGGACTTCACCTTGGTTATTTTGACACCAAGCTCTCGGTGCTTTGCAGCACATTCCGTACATATGAAGAATCCGTATGTCACTGTCACCCATATCGGTGACAGATTGTTGCAGTCTGCACATCTCTTATTGTTTGACTGCATCCTTATGTATTTGAAAAACCTGTTCACGAGGGACTTTTCAAGTACTCGGTCTTCAGACATATTATCGGGGCTCTTCGAGGAATGTTTTTGTGATTGTGTTCTAAATCCTGAAATATGGGAGACAGTCACCAAAAAGGAAGCCATATAAAAAGCATTTAATTATGCAATGATCTGATCAGAGTACTTTTGATATGTGAAGTAAGGTGATTCGTGTGGATGGTGATGATGGTGATGATGTCTGTGAGAATGCTCATCCAGATCTTCATCATACTTATCTTTACTTTTGGACGTTTCATTAAATATGAGTATCTGAGAAGCGTTTGGAGTGTTTGGAATTTCCATAACAGATCCATTTTCTTCCAAAGATGGTTTATACTCAGGATCTTCAGGTGAGTAGATAACATCGAATTTTTGCCTGCTGTTCTCTGAGCAGGTGGCCCCATATATGCTCCCACTGTCATCGTACTCCAAACACAAGTCTTCGTTCTTGATTGTATATCCATCTTTCATATTTCCTCCAATCTCAAACTTTTGTGTAAATCCATCATTTCTGGAATGATAGATAAGCTTTGTCTTACCATTTTTTGGATGGTGAAGATCCAAGACATAGTCACTATTCACTTCCTTTATAACCTTGATGCCAGGTGATAACTCTTCGCTTTTAAACTCCGATGGAGACCCTGTTGTAGACATAGCAGCTAGCTGGTAGTTTATCCCATAGTCTGTACTCCACCAATGGCCTCCCTTGGTTAGATGCCTCCTTGTTCCATTTTTCGTAAAAATTGAGAATCCAGAAATGGTCTTTATGAGCTGAAATATTATCGCAGTCTTCCTCATAAATGTAGAGAGAATATGAACTTTTATAAGTAAATTCAAGGTCCGTTACATATTATGTAGCATAATGGACAAATTGGAATAGATAACTAAGAGGTGTCTTAAGTGTACCTAATAGCTTTATTATACAATAAGACCATTGTTGCTAGAAAAACGACTACCCTCATCAAATGCAGAGGAAGATTCATCGTGAGGATTATGTACATGGAGATGCTTTTTTCTTCCTCCATTAAATATAAGTATTTGCGGTGATGGATTAGGAGCTGCAGGCGCAGATGCTTCAGCAGGAACAGGAACCTCGACAGGCGGCGTATACCCTGGGTCGTCAGGTGAGTAGACAAGGGCAAACTTCTGCTGAGGTTTTGAAGAGCACGTGGTCAGATACATGTTTCCTTCCGTGCCGCGCTCCAGACACTTGTTCCCGTTTTTAATGTAGTGGCCACCTGCTCCGTCTGCGACAACACCGAATCTCTGGTTTGCGCCTTTATGGTTGCTATAGAAGATCAGATTTGTCCTACCTCCTTCTATATCCAGAACTTTGCCAGTGCTCTTGTCAGTAAAAATCTCTCCTCCTGCTACTATCTCCTCGACCTTGAAGTCTACAGGCTTTCCTTCTGAGGACATATATGCTCTTCCATTCTTATTCACAAGAGATTCTCCCTTACCGTCAGTGGAAGTTATTATAAGCCCGAAGGCTGTTCCCATCATGCATGCGTAAGCGATTATCATAAGCGTAAAGCTGCTAGCTTGCATTTATATTTATCTGCAGCAGGACTTGTTTCATCATCTCAGTTCCATGAACAAATTGAATTTTGCATGCTGACACACAAAATTACCTAGTCACTTGTTTTTGATGAATATTGCAATTGCTTGAGTACCTAGGGAATAGCCAAATTCATCATAAATGGCCTATTGCCGGGCACTCTTTCTTGCATTCACCAAGCATTTACTGACACCCTGTTATGAGTGGGGTCGACAAAAGAAAAAATGGAACGGCAACAGATGTTTTTAAAATACATTCTGGAGAGGTTGGTAGAAAGAACGAAAAAGAGATTCCTCACGCAAAGAGACTGAGAATAGATTTTGAAGATATGTACAGAGACGACTTGGCCAGGCTGGTTGGGAATGTAGATATATTAAAAGACGAAGATTCGGGTAAAAGCTACACTACCCTCAACAGATCCTTTCTTAATTCGTGCATTGCATTAGTAGACTATGGAAGAAGTCTGGCACCACTTCTTTCTCAATATAAGAAGTTTGTTGCACTTATTAAGAAATCTGAAGACAGGATTGAGCAGCAGTCTCCTGAAAGCATTGAGGAGTTTAGCTTTTCGTTAAGTGACTTTGGGCCCTTTTCGGAAGGAGAAAAGCCTGATATGACAGATGATGCGTCAGAAGGCCTGCATAAGTGCTCACAGGGAGAAATATACAGGTTTCTGACAAAGCATTTTGGGGTGGAGTGCCCGAATGAGAGAGCGAACGATGAGTTTCTTGACTCCTTGGAGGCGTTCAGGAAGATGGAGAAGATGGCGGACTTTCCGTTCAGTATGCCGTTGAAGCTTGGGAAGGGGCCTGGAATGTCATTTTCGATGTCGAGAAGAGAGGATGTGGGAAATCATAACAGGAAAGTTTTTGAAGCTGTAACAGCATTAAGAAAGGACAGAAATATTTTGGCGTATGTAAAGAATCCCGAGTTCTTTGAAGACAGTTCTGAAGAAGAACGCCACTCTGGAGATGTTCATGTGATCAGAGAGCTCGTAAAATGTAAATATTATGAAGATGGAAGATACAGCTTCTTTGGAAACCTCGTTCTTAGAGGATTTTTAAGAAATGGCATAAGATATGTTAATATGAGGATAGGAAAGAGGATTGTTTTTAAAGACCTTGAGAAGAGCCAGGTGGCTCTGGTTTATAACAAGGGAGAAGACGTTGTATACATGCTTATGATGGAGACCATGATGATTTATAAAATTGTCTGCAGGCACTTCACGATTGCAATGAATATCTATAATCATCTTACAGGGATTGTGCCTAGCAATTAAACCATTTAGGATCAGATTTATTACTTCCCAAAGACAAATCTTCCGGAACTGATCCCATTCAAATGGAGACAGTTATCTTGAAGTCGTTTGTGTCCTTGCTTTCGAACATAATATTTGCTGCCGAGATAGGGTTAGTTGTATTGGGGATAGTCCATCCTTGCTTGCACGGATTAGTCGCTTTAGTATTCCTGGTTTTTATACAGAGGGGAATGTTCCACAGGGTTATTGGTGTCTTCCTGATTATTATATACCTAAAGCTGTTTCTTGGGTCATCATTTGAGCTTTCGACCCCTTCCAAAATATGCAGCCCCGATCTTTCTGGCGAAATTGACTGCCAAGAGAGAGATGAATCCAGTTCGTCTAGTGATCATCTCATCAATGACGATGGGAGGACATCTTCCAGCAAAACAAGAATGTGCAGGGACACAGAGACATGTAATGGCCATTTTACAGAAGAGCCTACACGTCTTTTGGATAGAAACAGCACGCGTTGCCGCTTCTGCTCAGGAGTTTTCTCCCTGGGAGAATAAAGTGGGTTTTTAGTGGAAAGAACGTGATTTGATTGATGGATTCTACACACAAACCATATCCACTTGGCCTAGAAGGATATGGCTATCCTTCGAAATGTCAATCAAGAACGACATAAAAGGAGAAAAGGAGACTTGCTCCCAATATAAAACGTATGGTATCTTACAGAGGACTGATGAGGGACAAGCATTCTTACAACGAGGGGGTAGAGAGTCTATCCACCGAGATGCTCTTGTCAATCCTGGAGCACTATGATACAAACCTTATTGAGGAGCATATTATTGATGAATACGATAGGAGGGAAGACGACTCTGGAAGAGAAGTTGAAGGGATGAATCCCAGGCAGTCCTGGTGTGAGGAGAGCCTTGAAGCAAATAATTCCCCGCATGAGAAGATTGATGAATCTGAGTCCTTGGAGACACAGATATGCAACTTCATAAATAACTATGGAATAACCGAGGAGAGTCCATGTCTGCAGGAAAAAAGCAAGTTTGACTCTTCACTGCTGCACAAGGATGGAAATGCCTTTGAGGAGCCATCTGCTAAAATTGATGGAAATAGCACCATTGATCTTTCTGGAGTCCAAAATCTCACAGATCCAGTGTCTCTTGAGAAGGCCTTAGAGTTTGAAAAGTGCTCAATTAAAAAAGAGGAGTTAGCAAGGACTGCAGAATCACAAAGGAAGGTTCTTGAAGCATTCCATTCCATTCCTCTGGTGACCATAAAGGAAAGTCTATTCGACAACACTAAGATAAATAAAGTATATGTTGAATCTAGAATCCGCATAAGAAAGCAGAATGGAAGAAAGGTCAAGGAAAAAAAAGGCTTTGTGAGGGACGAAAAAGATAGGGAAGGGGGAAGAGAAACAAAGACCATGATATTTAATGACTACACTTCTGGATGGGAGTCGTCGAGTGAGACAAACTCTGACATAGCAGCAAGAGAAAAGGCATTTAAGATCATAAGAGAAGCGGAAAGAAAAGCAGCAAGAAGAGACCTACTGTGTAACGGAGACATGCAGCTGCGTAAGTTTGTTGTGGACCAAGAAGAAAAGTACCTGAGAATAGAAGAGGTCATAAAATTGAATGATCTGAAATACAGGAACTTGCTGGGGAAGATCTACAAGAAAGGAAGGAATGGAAAGTATCAGTGCAATTGGTTCACTTTGAAGAAGAACTTCTTCACATGCTACAATGGGAAGGGAACTAGAACAACCTCGGATACCTTTCCATCTGAGAAGGATGGGGATCTCAAGGATCCTGGAGACGAAACACTCTTCTTCAAGAAGAAGTATAGCATAGACCTCCTCAATACAGGAATCTACCTTGTCAAAAGGCCGACCTACATAGGATGCATAAAGTGGGGGTCCCGGTCAGATGAGGATCTGATTGATATCACTGAGGACACGAAGATAATAAGAATCACACCTACAAAAAGCTATTTCTTAGTCTCTCTCAAGAAAAACCTTGTGAAGACGGAGATAAAGGTGAATACACTAGACTTTGCACTGAAGGTCAACGGAGAGACCTATTTCTATAGATCAAAGGATGTGGACAGCTTCCTTGGGTGGCTTGTTGCATTTGCGTTCAGACAAGGAAGGATAAAATGTAATATCGGTTAAAATAATGCTTGATTTGATGGTTGTAGCCTTGGAGAGCTCAAGGGTTCCTCATTGGGAATTGTTAGAAATAAACTTTAAGTGATGAAATTATTGTAGGCAAGCCCATGATAAAAGGCTTTGACATAGTGGAGTGCCCGTTCGAGGGTGATGAGTGTGTGCTGCCTCTTATCAAGACGGATTCTGGGTACGAGATGAGGATTTGCAACAGGCCTGATGCCAAGAAAGTGGTTGCAACAAAGAACAAGGGATGCAAGGGATACTTCCATCTAGAAATAATAGGTGATGAATGCAAGCTGGTTGGATACACTGAGAACATGTACTCCTTCGTGACGCCTGCAGACTTTTATCTTCCTGTTGCAAAGGAGGCAAGGGAGTTTTACACTGAAATTTACTCTAAAATGGTTTACGGTGACATGAATGAGTGTATGGATGTTGCTGAGATGTTTGATAAGACATACAAGGATGAAGAGATGCCTATGTATCCGGTCCCGATAATATCTACTGTTGAAAGCTTTGAGAACTATAATTTCAAGGACTTTAAGGGAGGAAAGGACAGAACAGGAGACACCATCCATGTGGGGTACGAAGATGAGGCACCCGAAAACCCCATTCCAGGCCTGTTTGAGAGGCTCTCGAGGCTACATGGAGAGGATGTAATGAAGCTACAGGAGCACCTGTTCAACCGTTTGTTTGACACACATCCAATTCTGAGGATATCCAATATCATAAGAATGTTCAAGTCGGACGAAAGAGCCACGGAGATGGGATTCAGCGACTGGAAGATAAAGAAGCTCTTGCCCCTGCATGCATACTTTGTTGACTCCGGGCCTTGGAGGGGATGCTGGATAAAGTTTGGGCTTGATCCCAAGAAAGACCAGAGCAATTTCAAATACCAAATATATGACAGCCGTAAGTCAGGCAAGACATTTCAGGTGTTTGAGGCTGAAAATGTTGTCCACGAAGTAGAAAGAAATAGGTCTTGGTATCTATCTGACGAGCCTAGCTTCAAGATGGGTTTTCATACGAAGGCTCTTCTAAACTTGCTCAGATTTCGGTATGAGCTTGATTTCCATTCCAACGAAGAGGATGAGGATGAGCTAGAGTTTGAGGTGTTTGATTAAACTGCAGGCAGCGGCTGTCTCCCAAGAATCCGATGGCTAGACAAATGAAGAAAAAATTTATCCCTCAAAATGGTAAGTGGGACCTTGAAGTAATTTTAGATTAAAGAAGTTAGAGTTATACCGGATGATTCAGGACTGTACATGCCGGATGATATCCCAAAATTTGTCGAGAAATACAAAGCAAGGACTGCACGCAAGCCAAGGGCAAGAAGAACGGATCTTGTCAAAGGAATGGTTGTCGTTGTTTTGGAAGGAGTTTTTGCATCGAAGAGGGTAGTGTACTTGAAGGGATTGGAAGGCAATCTTGCACTGTGCACAGGCCCAAAGTCGATTAACGGAGTGCCATTTTTCAAGATTGACGAGAGATACTTATTGGCAACGTCTACAGTCCTGAATGTCGATGTGGATGTAGATATTGACGAAAAGAACATCTTTTTGACTGAAAGAGATGTCTACGCCACGCCCATGGATGTTGAGATGACCGATGTTGAGGAGAAGATTAGCGAGGAGATTGCAAAAGCTGTTAAGGAGGTCAAATACATGAAGTCTTATCTTTCAGAGCCATTTGAGATTGACACTACAAGAAACTTCTACTCTTTGAAGTATTAAAAAGTATCCATCAGTTTTATTTTTATAGTCTTTTTCACATAAAGTGCTAATAGCCACGGCACCCATTCTGCTTGAATCCTTAGTCTCTTTTCGCCTCTTTTCTTTCTTTCATATAGAGCTCATGAGACTCCTCAAAGTTTAACGGGATATAGGTGTCTTTGTAGGCTGAGATTATCGAAAAGTACCTGGAGTTCACCACAGATAGCCTTTTCCTACTGGTCAGACAGAGAAACCCAGAAAGAACCTTCAGCTCCTCCTCATCAAATAGGCTTCTGTACTTTTCGGTGACTATTTCCTGGGCATCCTTGGACTTTGAATAGATTCCAACGTCAAGAAGATCTGACCACTTGTATTTGTCTTGGGGGACACCCAGCTCCTCAAATATAAGCTTTATCTGTGACACTTCGTCATTTCCTCTATATGGCGGCCTTCCAAGCCTCATCTCCAGCATTATGCATCCAACAGACCACGCATCCACTTTAAAGCTGTAGGATGTTTCTCCAAGTAGCAGTTCGGGGGCCCTGTACCAAAGTGTGCAAACCCTGTTCGTCATCATTCCCGAAATCTCCCGGGTTAGCCCAAAGTCAGTGAGCTTCAGCATACCATTATGGTCTATAAGGATGTTACTGGGCTTTATGTCTCGATGCACCAACCCCAGCTCATGCATGGAACTAACTGCTTCTACAAGTTGTGATATAATGGATCTTGTATGTTCTGTACTGAGCTTGGCGCCAGATGCAAGAAGCCCTGTCAAGTCATATGGCATATATTCAAGAACAACAAATATAAAGTCCCCGTCAAACACAATCTCTTCGAGCTTTATTATGTGCTTGTTAATCACACTCTTACACAGTTTTATCTCCCTTATGGCTGTAAACGGGAAGCCTGTCTCTCTGTCCACAGGCATCTTTTTTATTGCAAATACTGTCCCGTCAGATATTCTTTTGGACTTGTAAACCTGTCCAAACGCTCCCTCTCCTACTTGCTTAATATTTTCATACTTTTCCATCAGGGTCAATCAAAGAAGATACCTCTTTGTTTGAAGCTCCGGATCGAAAAGCCTTCATCGAAAGTTGGAAAGGCTTGAGAAGATAAGAGGTCATTTGAATTTATTGTTATCAATCCTTAAGACGATCCATTGTCTACGCTTTGATCACTATCAAGTTCGGAATCAAGGAGATTACTGCTTTCATTGATGCTAGACTTTTTCGCTCCAGAGTTAGCACTACCATTCTTAGAGTCAGATCCAAGAGTCACGGCGTCCTTAGCTTCCTTTTTATTTCCTTTTGGAGATCCTTTGGTGGAATTTCTTTTTTCAGCACTTTCCTTTTGTTTTTTTTCAGAATTATCAGCATCATCACTGGTGGGACTAGTTGTCGTCGTGGGCTTACCCTTGCCGTCATTGCTGGGTGCACTGAGATTGGAAGAGTGCTTGGTGAGAGAGGAACTAGACTTTTCCGACTTATCACCATCTTTATCATCTTCGGATTCTTTCTTTTTATCTTTTTCTTTGCCATCTTTCTTGTTCTCACCATCGCCTTTCTTTTTTCCTTTTCCCTTTCCACCGGATTCGCTACCCTCCTTTTTACCCTCTTCATCACTATTACCACTACCATTACCATTATCTTTGTCTTTGTCCTTGGCATTACTAGATAAAGAGAGGTTTGATCGCTTCAGGTTTAGATGATGGTGCTTCTTCAGATTCATTAGGCCTGACTTGTGGTGGCCGGACCCATGAAGCCTTTTAAAGGCCTTTACTATGAGAATCCCAGAAGCAAATAATAGTTTCTTCATGTTTGTTGTTTGCTTTATAGTATTTATACTTGATTGTAAAACATGTTTCACTGGGTCAAGACATGTTTCCGATCATCATAGGATTAGTTTCAGATGTCCATCTAGTTTTCAAAAATATGTTATAGTTATTTGCTAAAAGGAACAGCCAACAGTAATAGAAAGTAAACAGCCGCCTATCTTATCTCAGCACTCTATCAATGCTTCAGATATCTTCATCCTCTCAATTATAACAAGGTATTCATCATATGTCATCTCAACGGCTAGATGTCCCATCTCTCCTCCTCCTCCTCTATTGTTCTTGGAAGTGACATACAGAACACCATCATTCCATTCCATATATACAAGTCCCGACCTCAGCGAAAGAGACAGGTAGAATATATTTTCGATGGTTTTCGAAAACGACTGCGGGTTGATGACAAGTCTGAAGTATTCTACTCTATTTCTCTCTGCAACAAGCTCCTTTATCCGCATAAGGACATCCATCTCTTCCGTAGAAGCCCTTTCTCGGGTAATCGAGGCCGGAATCTTTGTCTCAGGAAGAGACTGCTTCAGTCTTTGTACTGATGGCTTCTTCCTATTTGAAGCCTCGGAGTGATCATTTAAAGAAAAGCAGCCAGAGAATCTTATTCCAGAATTGCATTTCATGGCATATCTATAGAAGTCATCAAGAAGGCCTTTTCTGAATAGTTCCAAAAATGTGCTAGGAGTGATGTCGTCTAACTCAATGTCTTTCTCCATCCTCGTGCATGTTATTTTTGTCGACAAAGCAGTCATTTTGGCATCGAGCTTGAGCTCAGAAGATGTTTTTATTTTCTTGAACAGTTTGTTTGATGTATTAACCAACTCTTCCAGCCTACGCTTATCCTCAAGAAGGTCTTCTCTTAGATGCCTCATCGTCTGGAGTAGATCTAGGTAGCCATCATGCACATCACATCCGTCCATCAGAAACTCATCCCTGGCCATAACCCCAGCCCTGCCAACCAATTTCATCACTCTTGGTTTGAAAAGATTGTATAATTTCTGCTTTCAAAGGGGCTTGAAAAGTCATACACATCCTCAAACTTATTGTTCTTCTCGGCTCCATATTTCTTAACTACTATCCCTTTCGAATTTTGGAGGAACACTCCTGTGGATGTATGAACCTCAAGTTCAACATCTTGGCATCCATTTACTCTGATCTGATGCCCACTGCAAGAAACCTTACAGTTTTTGATATTGTTTAGGACTACAGACTTGTCACACCTAAAATGTGAAAACACCGTATTGCAGCAATTTTCAATAACAACTTCTATACAATCCTCAATGGATACCACACCATCATTAACATCCTTGATATATCTCTTACTTTTGATTCCATCTAATCCATTTTCTTGTTTCTTGAACGAGGTGTAGTTTCTGAATGGAATGGTAGGCGCCTCCAAAACGTCATGGGCGTTATAGATGTCCTTTAATCTTGCAACTTTCTCCAGTAGACTCTTCCTACTATATAGAGATGGCTCGGCACGAATACAGTCCTCGATATCTAAAATGATTTTCCGAGCTCCCTCAAAGTCACCCTCCTTCATCTTCCTAACAGCCTCTTGCTCCATAGGGTAATATCATTAGCTCTAATATAAATCTTGTAGGAGAATCCGATTCTGGAAAAGTTTAATTCCTATGCAGTCTCTCCTCTACTTTTCTACTAGACTCGTCTTCACAATCCTCATATAGAACACACATCCCTCTCTTCCTATTTCTTCAGGGTGTGACATGACTTCGTACTCATCTACACTAATTCTCTTCTTGAACATGGGACAGTCAAGAACAATTGTTTCGTATTCCCCTCCCTCTCCACAGAAATTTACCTCCTCCTGTGCCGAATTCAGGCAATCAAAAATCCTATCTAGACTCATATTTATGCATTCCCTTCCCAAAATAGACGATGCAACCTTCACTATTCTTGCATCCATGCCACAAGATATCATCTCTGTAAGCAGCATCTTCTGGTCCATTTCCCAAAGTGGAGATAGGCATTCAAGAGACAATCTATTGCACACATTCTCAACCCTATTTTTTTGGTATCTAGACAAAATCGCTCCTGATGACACACCCTCAAACTCTATTTTCTCTTTGATGTGAGAAATGGCGGCATGGAGATCCTCAACCTCGTCTCCCTCCTCTCTATTGTACTCCAGGCTTTGGTTTATACTTCTACACCTGGTATGATAAATAAAAACAGGGATGTCTAGACACTCTCCAAGCATTTCAATCACTTCAGACCCAACAGTTTGGTACATGAACGAATCCTGATATCCGTCGCCGCATCTCATGTGCAGTAGTCCTACAGCTTGATGTCCTTCCTGCCCAAGGCAATGCATGGCATACAAACTATCTTTCCCTCCACTGGCAAGTGCAAGATACCTCATCCTTCGAGGACTAAAATTTTCACTGCATAAAGAAACAGGATACACCAATAATTCGACTCTAATGATCTTTAATTTTCCTGATCATCTCCTCAGCCTCCTTCGGCATGTCGATTCCTTTGGAATAGTAGAATAGCATTTCCCCTTTGTCCATAGACAATATAGGATCAAACACCTTCCACAGAACTTCTGCCTCATGGGAGCTTACACTGTTGAACTCCTTATCTCTTATAAGACTATCAAAAATAATCTCATAGTCACGGTATTCTCCATGGCTGTCACGCATTAGATTGTTAATCTCCTTCTTATCATGCAGAACATATCTAGAAGGCTCTGCTCCAACAAAAACCTCTAGAAAAACCTCGCATTCAGGATAAATATTGAAAACTAGCCTCACAGTCTCTATTTCGTCAATATGGACAACCCTGCTAGGCGCCTGGTCTCCACAAAAGAGGTCGATGCATTTCGCAAACGCTTCTCTTTTGAACTCAACTGCTATCTCTGTTCTCTTTTCGTTCATCCCTTTTCCAGCAACAATGATAAAGGGAACCTTGGACCATCGGGGTAAACTTATGCTCACCGGAACCATACAAAACGTTTCTGTACTGGAGTCCCTGTGAATCTCCTTGCTGTAATCGTCATATTGTCCATAAAGACATTTCTCAGCGTCAATGGTGCATGCCTCAAAAACTCTTAGCCTCTCCGATGCCTCTATGGTCTTCGATGGGTCCACCACGCCGGATGCAACAACCCCGAGAAGCTCGGCCATGTGATTTTGAACTATGTCCTTTATAATTCCGTTTTTATCGAAGTAATTCCTCCCTTCTCCTCCAAGAACCTCCTTTGATGTTATCTCAACAGCCTTCACATACCTACTATTCATCACCTCTTGGATAGCCATGGACTCCCTTATAATCCTAGGGATCGCTACCACTAGTGGCTTCAGAAGATAGTGGTCTATAAACCTCGCCTTGCTCAGGTCAAACTCCTTTATCTTCTCAAAAGATTCACTCGTCTCTCCGTACGGCTTCTCAACTCCAACCGCCTTGTAGTCAAGCTTCGATATCTCGCTGAATAGACAAGCATAAACAGAAGGCGGCACAGCAAAGTACAGCACAGTCTCAGAGTCTACAATGTCCCTGAGCTTCGAAAGGTCGTCATAGGATCCTCGAACATAGGTAACTCTTGAGAGAAATTCGGGGGAATAGTTCCCAACCTCCTCGAGGACCTCCGAAAATGCAGTATCATACTTAGTTCTTGCATATCCAACCACCTCAACACCCTCTAGGTTTACTCTAGAAAGTGCCGGAAAGAGCTTTCTTTTTGCAAGATCACCGCTGGACCCAAAAATAACGACCTTCATGGGTCAGCTAAAATGTTTCCTGCTTAAATAATAATTTTTCATGGTTTGGAATAATCTAATAGGATCTCACGAATATCCTCAAGTCAACGCCCATCAATTGGAGAGCAGAACGTCTGACTAATGAATAACAACATGAAACAAGGCCCGCAGGTCAATGCCTTTGGATTCGAATGAAGTCGACATTGATGGTCTTTTTGTCCTTCTTGTGAAAGTCGTGCTTCCTTGGAAGCTCATATTTTATCTCTGCCAGAACTTTTACATTTGGATATCTTGCAGTTATGTATTTCCTGGTACTTGTTTTGTGGAGGGAATACACCACGTTGCAGAGCTCAAGAGCCTTGTCAACGGCCTTTATGTCTGCATGCTTTATCTTTGTGCCAAATGGAGGATTGATCATCGCAGTATTAAATCTACCTTCGATGAAAGTAAGATCGTCAATGGAACACCTCAGAAGATCTATGTTGATTCCAAATTCATAGTTATTTAGCCTGAACATCTCCAGAGCCTCTGGACACAAATCAACTCCAAGAATATACGAGGGAGAAAAGTATCCACATGCAAAAGACAGCATCCCTGTTCCACAGCATAGATCCAAAATGGACTTTCCCTCAATGTCGTCATATGTGTGGTGAGCAACACTGACCATCGATGCAGCTATATCTGGGGGCGTCATGTATTGCTCAAGCCCAACACTCATTTTACGGAAGTCCCTAACTTTAGAAAGTTTCATCTTCAGTTCCTTGATTTTCATGAAGAATATGAGAAAACCTTTTCTGGGCTACAAAACACGTGTGCTTTTTGCCAAAAAGCCACCACTGGGATTCGAACCCAGGACCCTTAGCTTACAAAGCTAAAGCTCTACCTACTGAGCTATAGTGGCTCACACGCAGGGCGACACACAGCCATTCGCGGTAGCATGGGACGGCAAAAAAACCCTGCAGGATCGGAAGAAGAAGTTGTTACAAGAAGTTCAGCAAAAGGTTTTACTCTTTGTTAAAGTCGTCAACATCATAAGACCCTACCTTAACCCATCCAGACTCGTCCATATAGTATAGATTGATAGATCCTCCAGAGTATGCATCTCGGTGCGCTGCGTGGAAAATAGCCCTCTTCGCAAGCTCCAAAGCCTCCTCCTTATCCATATCAAACCTATAAGACGAAGAAAGAATTCCATAAGCTATTGTGGACCCGCTACCCACAGAAAACAGATTGCCCTTAATTCTCCTTCCATCGTCATCAACATAGTAAATACTTGGCATGGACCCATCATATCCACATATCATTGTTCCCATCGAGAGCCCGTATCCCTTATATCTGTACACACAATTGCTTAGGTACATGCTTGCTGCTGCTGCAGTTATCCTTCTCCCATTGGTGAGCTCATAGTTCTTTGCATACAAACCCATAAGCTTCTCCCAAAAAAAGCAATCTGCAGCTCCCCCAGCCATCGTTCCAAGCAAATTCCTGTTTATCTCAATTACCTTGTTCACGGTCTGGGAAGCTATATATGATCCAGACGTAGCTCTTGAATCGACCGCTATGGCCATCCCCTCCCTAAACACAAAGGCAAGGGTTGTTGTTCCGTGGTATGGCTTTATTATTGATTCAACCAATCTCTGGTCTATACAAGTTGCATCAACTCTCCTGACGTCTCTTTTCAATGTTTCTTCCATCAGAGGGGTTCTGAACACAAGAAGGTGTAGAAGTACGATCAATTACAAAGGAGACCCCGAAAGAAATGGAAAAGCTGAAGGAAAAGATCTTTCAATTTGGAATATATGGAGCAAAGCTGGAAAAACTCACCAAAGATGAAATAGAAATGGCCATTGAAGAGCCGTGGGTGGAAATAATACAGACAGATACTGTGGAGAAACTGAAAAGACACTTTACCACTGACTGCTTGAGGGTTGATACAAATAGATCCATGTTAAAGAGTTATGACTGGAGCGACTTGTACGTAAGGATGGGAACCCTAGCATGGAAAGATTATCTGACTGCAGGAACATTTAACTTTACATCGAAGGAATACTTTTTGATAATGAATCTTCTGATAGAAACCAAGGGGTATGTAGATAACGTGGAGCTCAGAAAGCTGTGCTTAGACCCCAAGAAGACACACTACTGTATTAACAGACTTGCAAAAAAGGGGTTTATTGAGTACAGAACATCTGATGAAGCTGAGAAGAAAAGCTTCATATATAAGGTTAGAGTGATAATAGACGAAAAGGGGTTTGTGACACGATGCGTAGAGAGTCAGCCGGCAGATCCAAGCCGGGCTGGATCTTGTGGGAAATTCCGTATGTTTGAGTACAGAATTGATATCGGGCTCTATGATAACATTAGAAGTATGATTCTAAGCTCTGAGAGGGGGATAATTACAGAAGATTTGAAGAACAAGCTCGGTGTTAGCTCCAAGATCGGATATAAGCTCCTCAATAAGGTTTTTAATGAGGAGAAAGAGGTTTTCAAGAGAGTCAAGGAGTTTGAGGGCAGAGTTAGAAGATACAGATATCATGCTGCCAGCAGAAGGGCCTTTCCTGCAACTGAAAGAGGAGAAAAAGGTGTGGGATACATAACTTCTGAAGAAAGAGTGATGGCAATTAAAAAGCTCATGTCGATGAGTCCTATTCTCCAGCTTGACAAGAGAACCTATGAGAAGCTCCAAGAGATTACGGGATGGAGATACGAATTTGATAGAAGAACTATAATCAAGGCAGCCATTCTTGCAGGATTCAAGATATACAAGCAAAAGAGAGGAAGAGAAGGAAAGTGTAGTAGATACATGATAATGAGGAACGAGATGGTTGAATCTGATGTCAAGGCTTTGGAGATGTCGAACTGTGATTCCCAAGAAAACATGTCTGAGTTCCAGAGGAAAATATATAGCATCTTTGTCAATTCTCCAAAACTCGTGGAAATGGATAATGGATATGTCCCATTGAGAGAGGAAAGGCTGAAGCTATTATACAAGTTCCTTATTGAGAAAATGTCCTCCAAAGAAGTCGAGTCTCTGGGATTCGATTGGGAGGTGATAGGGGAGATGGAGTTCGATCTCCTATTGTCTATTATTCCTTTCAGCAGAATCGGCTTAAAGGAATCCTTGTGTAGGTTTATAGATTCTGGAGAAGCCGACACAGATGCATTCAAAATAAGAAATTATACATTGCATGGTGAAATAGAAGAACCCTATTGCAGCAGCTCAGTAGGGAAGACAGTTGCGGAGGTTATTAATATGGAGCTTCCACAAAGCATAAAGAAGTTGATAAGGTTGAAGGTAGGGATAGGAAACTTTGCCTCACTGTTCAAGCAGTTAAACGATCTTAGAGTTCTCGACATTTCAATTTCGAGTGAGAAAGTTGTGGTGAAGAAAACAGACATGGATCTTTCCTCAGGAATAAAAGCCCTCGAGAAGGCTAAAAGAGCTAAGGGTGGAGGGAAATATATCTGTTTGAGTAGGAGGATCGAGTTTTTCAAAAAGGTATGTAATGTTGAGGAAAAAGGGTTCTATGACGAGGCATATAAGGTCATCTATACAGAGTTCAAGGGAGACGAATTTGAGGCTATGTTTGACAGGCTAAAAATGTTCAGGGACGAGGAGGTCGACGACCAAAAGCAAAGCACGTTTGAAAGGCTATATATGGGGTTCAAGAAAAACATAATTGAACTTGGATGGCTAGGCACACTTGACTTCAACTCATATTCTGTTTCTGAGGCCAAAAGAGCACTCAAGGCCCTTTCTAGAGACAAAATAATAGCAAACTACAAAGGGATAAAGAAAGTCGAGTTTGTTACACCCCATGAAAGCTTTCTGAGAGTAATTAATAAGAAGTATGATGTGTTCAGGTTCAAGGGATACCACGAACATAAGGGTATGGGATACTTCTCACATTACTTCGACCTGGTCTATTACACTCTAGCAACTTCTGGTTCTCTAGAAATCAACGAACTAATCTCTCGAATAAGATTCATTGCTAATTTTGAGATGGAAATGTTTCTTTCAGAATATAAAAAAGTGTTCAAAGTTTCCAATCTTAACAATACTAGAATTGTTTCTCTTGGAATATTTATGGATCCGTTTGAATAAGAATGTAGCGGCTCTTATGTACTTCTTCAATCGAGAATTGAAGGCTGCTAAGGTAATTTAATAATAAAAGCACAGTACAATGATATCTATTTTAGACATGCTGTTTAATTTTATTTCTTTCGAAACCATATGCCCAAAAATCTTGGCTAAGACAGCGCCTAAACTTAATGTTTTAGTGCTTTATTCGTCTTCGCTAGAGCCTCCTGAAGATCCTCCACCGCCTACCTTGCCTAGAATCTCTTGTTGCTGTTGATCTACAAGTCCCTTTACTTCTTCAGACTTTTGTTGTACGGCATCTCTAACGGCAGCACCAAGAGCACCTCCAACAGCACTTTGCAAACCTTCACCAGAAGTAGCGCTAGCATCGCCAAACATATATATAAAGCTCAGAAGTGAAGCCAGTGTTGTTTTGCCGAAGTTCATGATGTGCTGGAGATGCTGATCTTTATATACTTTCCACTCTCCTTTTTTCTCCTTTCAGCATGGTCCTATTTGGTAGAGGCTTTGATTGTAAAGGGGAACTATCTTCAGGAGATTGAAGAAGGAAAGTAGCAGGAGAAGCTATTCAGGACCATGGTGCATTTAGCTATACTTTTATTTTACATAGGAATTCATGCCTCTGATCCGGACGAGAAACTGAAGGAGGCAATAAAGACAACTATAAAAGAAGAGGTCACAAAAGAAATGTATGATATTGTAGACAAAGCCACAAATGATATGAGGGAAGATTTAGAAAGAAGAATCGATTATCTTATCTCCGGGAAGGAGGGGGAGGAAGATGTGATGGTAAATGTGTCAATGCAAGACACAGAAGAAGGGAAAGAAGAGATGTCCGCTACCTTTATTTTAAAGAAAGTTGGGGAAAGTCTGGGTATTTTGGTTATACTTCTTCTGATTATATATCTAGTTACAAAGATTTTTGAGTACTACCGAAAGCTAAAGGACTGCTCTGAGGGAGGTTTTGAAGACTATGATAACTTATAAATAAAACTTCTGAAATTTTTGTCTGTTATGATTTTGAATTTTCATCCAAGGGTGAGATGAAGTTCAAGAAGCACAAGAAGAATGAGACGAGAGTTGGATTTCTAGGCAATTTGGAAAGACTAGCTGGGGAGGCTGTAAGGCTTGGGGTTTCTGTTGCAGTGTATGGAGAGGTTGGAAAGGCTTCTCTGGTGAGCAAACTTCACTCTGAATTTTGCGAAGAAGGAGGACGGTTAGTTGAGATTGATTCTCGGGAGATAGCTGATGCAAGAACATTGGGAGGGTTCTATGCGGTTAAAGAGGGAGATGTTGAATACATGAGTGGATTGCTTATTGAGTCGATGAGAAGTGGAGATTGGGTCCTGTTCAAAAGGATAGATAAAAACCACGGGTTGTTACAGTATCTGTACCCAGTCATCAAATATAGGAGATTATTAGGGAATGATGGAGAAGAGGTCTTGGGACATGAAAACTTTAGGCTGTTCTTCACTTCTGAGGACAGGTTTGATGTGGATGACGTTGTATTTGTGGGGCCTCTTAGGTTTATGTTTGAGGACGCAATGAATATATTTGAGGTGGAGTGTGTTAGAAAGCTTCTTACCAAAGTTTTTGAGAGCATTTCTGATCAGTGGAAGGGATGCATGAGGGATAAGGAAGAGGAGTGTCAAGGGAGCTGCCCTAAGAATGTGTGCAGGGATGGTGAATGGTGCCTGTCGAAGGGGACTGGGGTCTGCGGGGCACATTTCCGATCTCTTCTGAAAATAAAGAAAAGAACGGAGGACATCAATGGAACTGGAATAGAAGAAAGAGTGAAGATATACCAATCTGTGTGCAATGTCCTGCTAAGGCATGGCTCTGACTCTTTAAGATGTTTGCTTGCTTTAAGCGAGGTTCCAAGTATTTCACTTCATGGGATTGACTTCGCCAAGACCAGTTGCGTTGAGTGGGGGATTTTCAATCTTTTATGGAACATCAATCACAGGGACCATACGCTGCTTGTTGGAGACACGGGCGTTGGAAAGACATCGATGATCCAGTATCTCAGCCAGAAGTCACACTTCTTCTTAGGAAAGAAAGCCAAGCTAAGAGTTGTAAACATGTCAGCAGACTTCGATGGATCAGATTTGATCGGAGGATATGGAACACTAGATATTAACAAGGCCATAGAAAAGCTATGCAATGAGGAAAAGATAAGTGTGCCGGTTTGTTATGGAAACAAGCAGAAGCTTGAATATCTAAGGCAGAAAATTTCTCTAAAGATCAAGGAAGGCATTTCTGACTCTGCAAGCACCATCAAGAGGATCGATGATCTAATTAAGCTACTAGAAAAGAAAGTGCCCTTTGTGTACAAAAAGGGGATTCTAACGGAATGCATGGCAAATGGAGAGTGGCTGCTTCTGGATGAGATCAATCTTTCCTCTGAAGAGACATTGAACCTGATAGATGGAATTCTAGGCAAGAAAGAGATATTTCTCTATGAGAGCGGAGATGTAAGGCCACTTCGAATCCACCCAGAGTTTATGCTTTTTGGGTGTATGAATCCAGGAGGAGACTTTGGAAAGAAAAGATATGAGGGAATTGAGTTCAACACTGTGTACGTTCATGATTTCAGCACCTCACTGAAGGACATCAATCTTGTGATTCATTCTGTACTCGGATACGAGGTATCTGAGGAAAGAAAGGGCAGAATAGGAGAGTTTTTTCTGGAGCTGAAGAATAAGGTTTTAAGGAGGGAGCTCAGCAATGTGGTCGAGCCATTGATAAGTGGGCGAAGTCTTGTTCGTGTGCTTAACTTTATTCGGAGGAGGGGCGAGGAAGAATTTGAACGATGTGTGTATGAAGCGTTTGATCTATTTGTATTTACTCAATTGGACTTTGTTAGCCGTTCCGTTGCAATTACACTTCTATCAAAATACTTTGCCATTCAGACAGAGCCTATGGAGAAAACCATAACCAAGGATGGATTTGTTCTAACGCGTAGGATTCAGACATATCTAAGAATCATGAAACTGGCTATTTTATCAAACTGTGCCTTGCTACTACAAGGCGATACCTCTACTGGAAAGACAAGTATGGTTTTGTTTTTGTCCAAAGAGATGAACAGGCGTGTGATCAGGATAAATAATCATGAGCATACCGAGGCGTCTGATTATATTGGTAGCTTTACCTCCACAGGCAATGGAGTTGAGTTCCGGGAGGGGGTTCTTATAACGGCCATGAGGAGAGGAGACTGGATCATCCTTGATGAGCTGAATCTTGCATCGAGTGATGTTCTTGAGGTGCTAAACAGGCTTCTGGATGATAACAGGCAAATATATATTCCGGAGACCAATGAAACTGTGATTCCTCACAAGAACTTCCGAATATTTGCCACACAGAACATTGGATACGGAGGTAGGAAGGGGCTGAGTAAAGCGTTTAGAAACAGGTTTGTGGAAATGTTTTTCTGTGAAAGCGGTGAAGATGAGATATTGGAAATATTACACGGAGCATCAAAACTTCCCAGAAGCTTCTGCAAGAAGATGGTTGAAGTTTATAGCGGTCTCAGGTCTAAGAGAAGTATCAATGCATTTGTGACATTGAGAGACCTTTTCAAGTGGTCTAGCAGGGTTCCTAGAAGCTTGGCGGAGGTATGTTTTCTAGGAATGAGCATAGTATATGAAAGGCAAAGAGAGTCAAGAGACAGAAAGTGGGTACATCACATTTTCTCTGAGTCCTTTGGAAAGGCAGATGTGGAAAGATATGAAAGAATGATTACGGGAGAGGAAAAAGAATGTCTGGAGGATCTTCTGGGAGGAAAGGGCATTGACTTTACTTTTGAGGGGTTTCATAGAAGAAATTTTGTGCTTACTGATACATTTAAGAAGCTCATAAACTTAGTGTTTCTAGCATGGAAATGCAAAGAACCGATTCTAATTGTTGGAGAGACAGGAATAGGAAAAACAAAGGCATGTGAGATAGTTAGCTCAGTGTTTGAAACAAAGGTTGTTACATTAAGCATGCACAAAGGGATAGAAAGTTCTGATTTTATTGGCAACTTTGTATTTGAGAACTCAAAGGTTGTATGGAAAGACGGGCCATTGGTAAAGGCCATGAAGAGCGGAAACGCTTTTCTCATTGACGAAATAAACCTAGCGGAAGACTCGGTTCTCGAGAGACTCAACAGTGTGTTGGAACCACAACGTACACTGTACATAACAGAGACTGGGGAGGAAGTTGTTGCCCATGAAAAATTTAGGATACTAGCCACCATGAACCCTGGGGGAGACTTTGGGAAGAGAGAGCTAAGCCCTGCTCTCAAGAATAGGTTTACGGAGATTTACTTTGAGATTTGCCCGAATGAGGTTCCTTTGATATTTGACTACCTCATAGAAAAGCGGTTAAGAGAAACAGAAATATCAGGGGAAACTATTGCCGCTTTTAAGTCTCTTGCTAGGTCTTTGGATGTGTCTATTCGAAAGCTTGAGCTTGTGTCTGACTTTATATACAAGCGCTATACAGGGAGATTTGAAGGTGTTGTGTGCACAGATGAATTTGATGCAATGAATGTATGGAATGAGGCATCAGAGATTGTTGGGATAAAAGATTTCGATGCGAAGACCAGATACATTGAGTCTGAAAAGATGTTTGGTGCTTTTCCATACCTATTGGAGTATAAAAACCCGTCTTCGTTTGACTTTGAATCGCCAACGTCGACTTTAAATCTCAGGAGGATTCTCAGAGCAATGGGGCTTGGAAGAGGAATCATGCTGGAGGGAGATCCTGGGATAGGGAAGACTAGCATAGTCCAAGGGATAGCCAGAAAGATAGGAAAGAAGTGCATTAGGATAAATCTGAGTGAGCAGACTGAGCTATGTGACTTGGTTGGGAGTTATCTTCCAATTGATGGGGAAATTCGATTTGTAGAGAGTGAGTTGCTATGCAGTCTTAGAGAGGGAGGGTGGATAATTCTCGATGAAATCAACCTCTGCACCCAGAGTGTGATTGAAGGACTAAATTCTGTGCTGGATTACAGAAGGAAGCTTTTTATACCCGAGGTTACCATTGATGTCCATGAAGACACACGGATATTTGCAACTCTTAATCCGTATAATTCGATGAATGGGCGAAAGGTACTTCCAAGGAGCTTTCTTGATAGGTTTATAAGGATTGAGATGGACAATTACACCAGAGAAGACATCAGGCACATCCTTAATAAGATGTTTCTGAGTCCTACAATAGTGGACTCGGCGAGCCTAAGGGAAAATATTAGAGCAAATCAAATAGGTGTGTTAGAAGGCAGGGAAGCCAGTTATTTTATAGACAAGTCGACTGTAAGGATTGGGTCGGTTTCTGTCAAAAGAAGGTGGTGTGATCTGGACTTTGTGCTGATACATTCTCAGCTTCAGCAGATAGAGGTAATTATGAAGTGCATGGAGATAAACATCCCAGTGGTTATATCTGGTGGGATAGGGAAGGGCGCCCTCCTCCGGTTTGTTTCTTCTATGCTTGGGCAAGAAATAATGATCTTCAACTGCCACAAGGACACAGATGTCTGCGATCTTCTTGGGCAATACCAAAAGACACCAAGTGGGATGTTTGAGTGGTGTGATTCTGCTATTGTATGCGGAATAAAAAGGGGCATGATAGTCGTCTTTACTGGCGTTGAGTTTGTAGAAAAGTCTGTATTTGATAGGCTTAACTCCCTATTCGAATCTGAGAGGACACTGAACGTGTATGAAAAAGGAATTGATACAAAAGTTGCTGTTAATCCATCAACAAGATTGATTTTAATAGCGAAGGAGCCAAACATGCTATCTCCGGCGTTACTTGATAGGTGCACACATGTGGAGCTAAGCGACAAACTTAACTATATTGACCTATGGAAGCTATTTGCAAAACCACCTACTGGCTCTCATCCTGTCGCCTACGAAGACTTTTATGGGATCCCGATGGAAAGCAGCCGGGTTGATTTTGATTTGGACCTCAAGAGATTTAACTTACTGGGCATCTGGCCAGACTTCCTGATAAGACGGCTTGATGGTGTGTATAACACTCTTGAGGAATCAGAGATTGATGGGATATTCAGATTTGAGGAAAGGAGTATGGAAAACATTGTGGTGGACATGGAACTTCTTAACTTCTACAAAAAGATCAGGCTCCATGTTGAGACTCCCCATGATGACGAATCCAAGATAAGGTTACTTAAAAGCATCTCAACCATGAGTTCTGAAGTTCTGAAAGCGGTGGCATTCATTAAGTCTGCAGATATCTCAGTTTTCAATCGCTTCAATCACGATGAAGGATGCTCTCTTAACTTTCCAAGGTCTTCTAAAGATTTGAAAGTAAAGGTCATTGGATCCTTCTATGGCAAGAAATTTTCTGAGTACAAGAATCTAAAGGCGGTTGTTGAGGGTATTTCTGGCGTAAAATGGGAACCACTGTCTAACTTCGACATATTTTTCTTTGAGTTTGTCGAAAGATGCCTGGATGATCCTTTGAATCTACTGATGAGGGGGCTGCTTTTAGAGATGAATTCATTTGAGAACAGAAGTCTTTCAGAGATACACAACACCATGAAGTGCATGTATAAATATGGGAAGGGCTCTATAGATGAGATGGTTAACAACTATGAAAATGGTATTAGTGAGTACAAGGCAAAGATCAAAGACATTGAGAGAAGGATGAGTAGAAACTATTCTAAGTTTAGGAGTTCATTGCAGGGCTTGGACTTCTGTTCATACATGTGTGGAGATAGAACTTTCTATGAGTCTTTTGACGATATATTTGACTACTATCTGGTATATATGTTTTACAAGTGGGTCAATGGAGAGGGTTGTTCAGGAAAATGCAAAATCAAGCGGTCAAGCGAGAATTGCTTGGAAAAAGAGAATGTGAGCCTTGGGGACGGAGTATCTGGAACCTATGTCAACTATAGTATTCTTTGTTCAAACTTAATTTTCCAGGGATTGGGAATTCTTTCTCACTTAGAAAAGATAGACTGCAAATCGTTGGGACATGAGTTTTCGAAATACTTGAATTCGCTATATTACTCGAGACCGGGGAACAGATATAGCTTGATCTTAGAAGGTATTATGTTTGATAGGACGATATATGTCAAGGAAGATGGATGGATAGACTATTTATTAGGATTTGATGAGGGAGATTTAGACAAGAGTTTGCTGTCTATATTTGATTTCAAGAGTAGGGCACGAGTCATTGAAGGCAGCATGGATAAACTGGAAATCAACGAAGAGCTAGTTTCTCTTATGGATGAAGAAATGATGAGGCTTTCGATATTCACGAGTGTTTCATACCTTAAAGATTATGTCGAGAAAAAGATAGCAAGTATTGAGGATGGAAAAGACAGATTGCTCAGAGGCATGAACGACATTATCCCTGACGAAGATAAGGCTTTGGAGTCTACGATCGTTATATCAAAGTGCTTTGAGGAAGCCAGTACTGCTGGCTACGGGGAACTTCAATTGTGCAAGATGATGGAGGCTTTGGAAGGGCTTTACAAGAATGCATCTACCTGCAATGTAGATAGGAATTACAAGTACTTCCTGTACCTACTTATAACGCCTTTCAATTTTGAAATGGCAGAGAGATACTTTCTGGACTGTTCGGTATACGAGTTTGTAGATAGAATCAGGCATGCAAGAGAAATGGCCACAAAGAACAAAGAGCCTTCTTTCTACAATGTGACTTTAAAGTATGCTTCATTTGAAATTGAAAGGATTTATGAAGACAGAGTTAGAGATGCGAAGTCTAAACTGAAAAAGGAGCCAAAGCTTTACAAGAAGACATTGGAAGATCTAAGGAAGTTTCTTATATTGCCTGTCACCAATGTGCTGGATCTTAAGTTTCCTCAGCCATATCCTGTTTGTCAAGGGTATCATCCCGACCTGTGCACACATATTTTGAAGGATAGAACTGACTGTGAATGCAAGGATTGGATTGAATTTTCAAGGAAGTTCAATAAGAAGGAAGTTGAAAGAGCCTTTGAAAACACCAGGATCAAAAAGAAGGATGTTCTCGAATTGTTTTTTAACAGGATGCCTGAGGAGATGTTTTCTGTCTCTGAAATATGCTTGGGTAAAGTTGTTAACCAAATGATAGAGGATACAACGATAATGAATTTGACACGGATATGCATTGAGAATCCATACATACCATTTATGTACTTCGTATTCACATTTGGATATAGAGAAGAGGAGTTTATGGATGACGGAGACATGGCTGGAATGAAGAGTGGAACAGGGAATACTAACATTAGTGATCAAGTTAAACATGAAGACGAAATAGATGACGAATATGGAGAGCAGGAAAAAGTAAGTGAAAGCGACGGAATAGATTTCGACAATGACGGAAGTGTTTCGACCGTCAGCGAGCCTGAAGAAGAAGAAGAACATGAGAGTGGAGTAGAAGGGTGCAACGATTCTGAGGAGGAAAGTGAAGAAGAAGAAGAGAAGACACTCTTAGATGAGCAGGATACAGAAATGGATGTTGAGAATGAAGGCTTTGGATCTGAAAGAAGCTCGGAGAATGAGGGGGAAGAAGTTCTATGTTCTGAAGATTCGGAGGTAAGTGAGAACACAGAAAACGGCGAAGGCGATAGTATTGAGTCTGGGAATGAAGACGACATAAAGCTACAAGATGAAGAAGATTTGATTTCTCACGATGAACCCAAGACAAACGAATATCAATTCAAAGAAGGGCTTCTCAACAAAAATCAAACATGTGAGACTGCAGATAATTATGAGAGGTATGTTGCAGGAAACAATCAGGACGACAAAGCTTTATGTGCAGGTGAGGGCACTGAGAGGGTTTCTGGGGATGAAGAATCGGGAAACGGAGATGCCTTTGAGTCTACCATAAGAATAAAAGTAGAGGAAGAGGATTGTACTAAGTTGACTAGTATGCTCAGGATAATTATGGAATCGAGAAAAGGAAGTAAATACAAAGGGGACTTCAAAAGTGGAAAGAAATTGAATATGAAGAGGCTGGTTCCGTACATAGCCAGCGGATTCAGAAGAGATAGGATTTGGATGAAACGGCAAAAGAATGACAAGAAGGACTATATTCTTCGTCTATTCATTGATAACAGCAAAAGCATGTACAACCAAGAAATGATTAATACTCTCTTGTCGCTATACTCGAAGATAAACAGGTCTTTCTCTCTACTTGGAATACCTGTTGAAGTTTACAAGTTCGGAGAAGCCCTAGAAAGGTGCTCTGTAGAGGAAATGGGATTTAATGACTCCCAGACTATGATTGACTGGATTGATGAATTCAATGATGGGATCAACATTATTCTAACTGACGGGCTTTTTCAGAATGTAGGACACCACCACCCAAACTTCCTAGTTCTACTAATAGACAAGTGTAACGTGAAAAAGATGTCGAAAGTGATTGTTTCTGAAGGATCTGTGTTTGTTCAAAGGTATTTAGATACGTTCCCTCTTAAGTACTGCATTATTTCTGATGTGGATGAACTCGAATCTACATTTGTAATGGCACTAAGTGAGCTGATTAGCTCCTCTTGAACGTTACATGACGACTGTCTGAATAAATAAAAACTTCTTTTTAGTAAATCTGCATCCTATGGCAGCTCATTGCCAAGTAATAATTGGTTGACTCTAATGTAAAGTAAGTTAAGTTTAATTCAGATTGCACCTATTTTGCTAGCGATTTCAAGAGCAGCGCCCTCTTCAACAAATCGGACGTATGCCTTCTTCCCATGCTTGTTGATCAGGGTGTTGACCTTCTTGACCTTGAATCCGTAGAGCTTAGTAACAGCATCTCTGATCTCAGGCTTAGTAGATGTCTTCTCGACGTAGAAGACCAGGGTGTTGAACTGCTCCATGCACCTTGCAGCCTTTTCTGTTGTAAGGGCGTAGAGTATTATGTCATGGGGAGTGTTCCTTTGGAGTTTTGGGATGAGGACTCTAGAGTGGTTAGAGTTCTTTTCGAGTGTATCCATTAGGGGGGATGGCGGAAGGGTTTTTTGTTTTGGATATGTGTGTGTGAGTGTTAGGCAGTTTGGACGGTGTGCTGCGGATAGTAGCCTTTGTAGCGCAGTGGTTAACGCGTTCGGCTGTTAACCGAAAGATCGAGAGTTCGAGTCTCTCCAAAGGCGTTTTGTCCTAGTCCAGACTACTGCCCTAAAATTATTTCAGGTAATATGGTATCTTACAAAACTATAGAGTCAAATTTGCAACCTTTTTTATCCCAAATGACAGAGTCTTTTCAGAAGCTGGAGAAGATCGGAGAGGGAACTTATGGAGTCGTGTATAAGGCAAGAGAAAGAAACACAGACAGGATAGTTGCACTGAAAAAAATAAGACTCGAGAATGAAAATGAAGGAATTCCAGCTACAACAATAAGGGAAATACTACTCCTGAAGAACCTAAAGCATTCAACGATCGTCGAACTAAGCGATGTAATTTACAACAATAACAAAATGTATCTTGTGTTTGAGTACGTAGAGCTTGATCTAAGAAGATACCTAGATAAGATGAATGATGAAGGGCGATTTGCTAACGAAGACTTTGTCAAAAAAATGTCTCATCAATTACTAACCGCAATGGAGTACTGCCATTCAAGAAATATTTTTCATAGAGATCTGAAGCCTCAAAATATTCTCATAGACCCCAAAGAAAACATCAAACTGGCAGATTTCGGCCTGGGAAGAGCTGCGGGCGTTCCATTGAGAACCTACACTACAGAGGTAGTAACGCTATGGTATAGGCCGCCAGAACTACTGCTTGGGTGCAAATATTATGATGCATCTGTGGATGTATGGAGTGCTGCTTGCATCATGGCAGAGGTTGTCCTCATGAAGCCCTTTTTTCCCGGAGATTCCGAAATAGACCAACTATTTAGAATATTCAAGGTTCTTGGGACTCCAAATAATTCTAGATGGTCAAATGTAGAGAATTTCCCAAATTATAAAGTAGAGTTTCCTATTTGGGATCCTGTGGACTTGAAAACAATTTTCAAAGCAGATCCAGACCTCATTGACCTCATCTCGAGGATGCTTGAGTATGATCCAAAGCTCAGAATGACAGCCAAAAGTGGACTATCCCACAAATACTTCAAAAACATCCCTCCAATAGTAGAATGAGGCATTTATAAAGTAATTGCTAAGACATTGCTTTTGAAACAGATTCTGATATACTTGAGCTTTAACAACAGATATAAACCTTTAATCTTATAGAGTCTCTGTTCTGAGGACTTCTGCTCTTGGCATTTTCTCAAGCTCCTTGTTCAGCCATCTGAATGCATCGATTATCTCTCTTCCATTCTCGTCGTTGGCAGACGTCATCGACCCTGCTTGGAGAACGCTGATGGGCACAATCAGCGACGGTCCGCTGTACTTCTCGAGGTTGAACTCGTTTCTGATGTTCTTTATCACCTCGCCTCTCTCGTGCTCTCTGAGCAGGTCAATCTTGTTTGCAAGTACCAGCAGCGGCCTTGGGCTGCTCAGGATGTTCAGTATCCTCCACAGCTCTTCGCTTGACTTTCCGAATCTTTGTGGGTCTGCACAGTCCACCATGTATATGATTCCGCTTCCATCGTTTATGTACTGGTGCCAGAATCTCATGAACGAGTTCTGTCCTCCGATGTCCCACACTTGGAACTTCATATTCCCGAGGTTGACGTTTTCACAGTTGAATCCGAGCGTCGGAACTGTTTGGTGCACCTCTCCAGTTTGCAGATACAGCAGGAGTGTCGTCTTCCCTGCCCCGTCAAGCCCTATCATCGTTATCGATCGCTCCGTTCCTCCAGAAAATATCCCTCGCAGCTTTGTATACAGTATATTGTTTACTTTGGAAATCACTCCTCCCATTGTTTACCCCCTGGTGTTTTTGTTTTTTATATACCCTGTTTCAGCTCCGGCAATGCTGTATTCCGTGGCACCCCAAGGCTAGCCACAGAGGAAAGATCAAACAAATTCAACACAGATTCTCGGAATGAAACAAGGAATCAATATAAGAGAGGCAGGCAGAGACGCCGTATGAGAGGTGCAATGTCAGCATTGTTTATTGCCTCCAGGGCCGTATGTGATGTGATAAGGCTTGTTCCAAAGTGCGATCCCACGTGCATGAAGGGAAGGCTGTTGGCGTCATATTACTCAGGGCCCATGGCCATATCTCCTGTATATGTTTCTTCCAAGAGCTCTGCACCGCCAAGGGCCCCCATGGTTGTCAAGTCCACTGTGAGAAGCCCTGACATTCCAAAAAAAAGCACCTCTGCTCGTGCTGCAAGGATTCCCAATGTCATAAGAACAACTGTGACAACCACTGTTCTGAAGACTGTCTCTGCGGAGATGCCTCGGAGTCTACAGCCACCTATTGTGGTGATGCAACCTAGATATGTGATGCAGCCTGTTCCCGTGGCTCTAAGCCCAATGAGTGTGGGTGGGGCGCCCAGGCAGAGTGCAAGGCCTTCTCCCCCACGCCTCCCTGTGCAGCAGCAGGGAGCTGGGACGGAAGCAATCAACAGGATAGGGAAGAGGATAAATCTGATCTACACGATGCTAACCACACTAAAGCAAAAATACCTGCAGATGGCTCCGCAGAGGCCGCAGAGGATTGTGGTGGTTGCACCTGTCACAACGATGACTGTGCTCAAAACAGTGTCCATAACACCACCTCAAATACCTACCATTCCTGTCATTGCGCAGCCTGCAACAATAGTTACTCCGGCGAAGCCTGCCCCACAGCCTCTCCAAACAGTGAAGGGTCTGGAAGCACCCGGATCCACTAGTACGATCTGTGTGACTCCTCCGCAGAGCATCAGGGATGGCAATAAGGCTGCCAAGTCCAGCAGAAGTGTTGAGCCTGCTAAGAAGGCTGAATCCCGCAAGAGCGATAAGGCCCATAAGAATACCAAGTCTCGGAAGGCGGATTCGGAGGAAAGCGACAGCTCACGGGAAAGCTCCTCGTCCTCTGAGAAGGAGAAGCCGCTGTACATGCTGAAAACAGGGAGGCTTGGGAGAAGGAGGCCGAAGAAGAGAGATTCGTTTATTGATTGCTACTTGAGGGGGAATCCATCTGAGTGTAATGCAGAGAATTCTGAGAGGGAGCCGGACATAGGTGATGCTGTTATCTACAAGAACGACTTTGACAGTGACGATGAAATTATATATCTCAGTGATCTATTGGGGAGATGATGGGCAACCCGTGTTGTTATTAAAGACATGTTTTCTATGTGTCATCTCTATGCGGCCTCAGATCGTCGAAGAACTGGTGGCTTAGGGCATCTGGTGCAGTGATTCTAGACGAGGAGCAAAGGTCAAGCATTCTGTAGAGCAGGTCGTATCCTTCTGCACCCACCTCTGCCCACGGGTTGAGCGACTCCACAATCCTTTCAAACGGAATCCTTTCCTCCGGAATTGTGTCTATGTTTGACCTCCATATTCTTCCGTAGAATCTTGCGGCCTTTCTCATTTCTGCATGTCCAAAGATCGTTGCAATCTCGACAATGGAATCGACGTCGTCCGACGAGTAGAAGAACGGATACTGTGCAGTCAGAATTGTTAGGAAGATCACGCCGACCGACCACATGTCTATGGCCCTTGTTTGCCTCTGGTGGCGGAACAGGACCTCGGGTGCTCTAAACCCTCGTGTCCCGGCCCTCGGCGCCTTCATCTGTGGCCTTCCGTCTCTCTCGTAGTATCCCGGAGGTTTGGTCTTCGACACGATGGAATTGAAAAAAAGCAGCGGCGTCGAGGGCTTGCTGCTGTCCTCTCTTCCCTGCTCTTCCTTGCACTCTTCATACTGCGCCAGCCCGAAGTCTATGAGCATTCCTTTTCCAGCCTCTTTGTTATAGAGGAAGTTGCCGGGCTTCAGGTCTCTGTGTATTATTCCGTTGCTGTGCACATGCTCCACTGCCACCAGCAGGTTGTACAGGTATTGCTTGACATCTTTTATGCTTGCATTTGAGATGAACTCTCTGAAGTCGATGGGCTTGAAGTATGGCAGCACAGCAACCACCTGGTCCTCGTTCCGGAAGACTCCGAGAAGCCCCATGCAGTTTCGCTTTCCTCCAAGGGCCTTCAGAAACGTCAGCTCCTCCAAGACCCTGGAAGGCGAGCTAGTTCTTGTTATTGCCTTCAGGGCCACATACCTGCCGGACTCTGCGTCCAAGGCTTTGTACACAATGCTGAACGACCCCTCTCCTATCTTCTCCATGGGAGTGTACCTCTGCATGATGAAGGATATGTGCTTGAGATCAGATTCCAGGATCCTCTCCTCCTCCATTCACCCTTTCTGGGTTTTTTATTTTAAGACGAGTCCTGTGCAGTGCCTAGACGATGCCAGGACGCCATGGAGGATGAAAAGAAATGGTGATAAATGATGGGGTGGGTAGCCCTTTAATGTGTGGAGGGCTGAAGGCGGATCTGTTTGTTAGGTACAAACAAATGGAAAGAAAGCTCAGGCTCCTGGAGATAAGAGAGGCCTATGTGCGCAAGGAGATTGAGACCCTGAAAAGGGAGGAGAGGCATGGGAAAGAGGAGCTGGACAGGGTGAAGAGTGTTCCGCTGATAATGGGGCAGTTTCTGGAGCCCATTGACAACTCGACTGCGATTGTGGGGTCGACTGCGGGAAGCAACTTTGTTGTCAGGATACTGTCTACTGTCGACCGGGAGCTTCTGAGGCCAAACACTACTGTTGCGCTGCACAGACACTCAAGCGCAATTGTGGATGTGCTTCCGCCTGAGGTTGACAGCACGATTCCTGTGATGGGGGAGGAGGAGAAGCCGGATGTGACGTATGCAGATGTAGGGGGGCTTGATGTGCAGAAGCAGGAGATAAGGGAGACTGTTGAGCTTCCGCTGCTACAGTCTGAGCTCTACAAGCAGATAGGGATTGACCCGCCGCAGGGTGTGCTGCTCTACGGGCCGCCTGGAACTGGGAAGACCATGCTTGTGAAGGCTGTGGCAAACCACACGAAGGCCACGTTCATAAAGGTCAATGGGTCTGAGTTTGTGCAGAAGTATCTTGGGGAAGGGCCTCGGATGGTGAGGGATGTGTTCCGGCTGGCAAGGGAGAAGGCGCCGTCGATTGTGTTTATCGACGAAGTGGACTCCATTGCAACAAAGCGATTTGATGCATCGACATCTGCAGACAGAGAGGTCCAGCGAGTGCTCATAGAGCTTCTGAACCAGATGGACGGGTTTGACCAGGCAACGAATGTCAAGGTGATTATGGCGACGAACAGGGCGGACACGATTGACCCTGCACTGCTCAGGCCTGGGCGCTTGGACAGGAAGATAGAGTTTCCGCTCCCGGATAGAAGGCAGAAGAGGCTTGTGTTTAATGCAATTACATCGAAGATGAGTCTGAAGGACGATGTGGACATTGAGAGTCTTGTGTGCAGGCCCGAGAGGATAAGCTGTGCAGACATCAACTCGATCTGCCAGGAGGCAGGGATGCTTGCTGTCCGCGCCAGCCGGTACATGGTTACACAGAGAGACTTTGAGGAGGCATACTCGAAGGTTGTTGAAAGAAGCGACACACAGCCTGCATTCTATAATTAAATAGTTTGTGTTTTTCTATCGGATTGCCTGGGGCATCGAGCTTCACATGTGGTACAACAAGTAGGAAAGGTCATTTAATTAGCATCTTTACCAGAATTAGGTTCACTCACACTTCTGATTTGCGAGGTCTTCCTTGCGTTTCTTTAACCTCATTTCCTCTGACTCCTCTTCTGCTTCTTGAACTTCTTCTTCTGACTCCTGAGGCTCCTCCTGTACTTCTTGAGTTTTTTCTTCTTCTGACTCTTGAGACTCCTCTTCTGCTTCTTGAACCTCTTCTTCTGATTCCCGAGACATTTCTCCTATTTCTTCTTGAATCATCTCTTCTACCTCCTGGGTCATCTTGTCTACTTCTTGAATCATCTCTTCTAATTCTCGAGACATCTCCTCTGTTTTTTGAATTTCCTCTTCCAATCCCTGAGACTCCTCTTCTGCTTCTTGGGACTCCTCTTCTTGAGCATCATGAACTTCTTCCTCCTTAATATTAGAAACACCTTCTAGGCTTTCCTCCACGGCAGGGTTGGGCCCTTCCAAGGAAGCTAAGGACCCTAGACTTTCCTCAGTACTAGAGCAAGAAGCACCTCCTTCTGTAGAAGAAGGCAAAACACCTGCACCTTCCTTTACTAAAGGCTGCTTTTTGATGGCAACTGGACTACAATTCTCGCTATGGCAGGGTAACCCAGAGCAAAGAGCTGCAACAAAAATAACCTGGAATATAACAAACCTAAATTTCATATTTCCAGGGCCTAAAAATTTTCCTTATATACTTTTACATAAGCTATTAATTTATTTGATAATAACTGAGAACCTCTAATACAAAATACAAGAGAAGTAATATCTACATTAATTACTGTTGATGAGTACCTGAATATTGAATTTAAATTAAATATTTAACATATTTTTGTTGACACTTTTAATAGAAATTACATATTGCCGAAGGGCAATACACGGGTGAAAATTATATTAAGCTAAAAAAGTTTAATTGGAAACTCAAGCTTTTGAAGTGTGTCTTATCCAGATTAAAATCATTGCTGAATTATGCAAAGTATCTAGCCATCTCTTTCAACTCAAATTAAATATTTTGGGTATAGACATTAAAGATTATGCCCATTAATGAAACAAGAACTAATAATGAAGCAAGGATTAATTGAAGAAACAATAAGATCAACTAGGGATCCATGTCTCCTACTTGCCACACTACTTTTGAACTCTATAAACAATCTTTTAAACATGCTAAAGAATCCAAGGCTGGTGCCTTTCTTTTTGTATGATAATGCATTTCGGCATTTGGAAAATAATAATTTTGATGAGTTTTGGAGAGAACTAAAGACTGGAATAAAAGACGCAAGGAGGGAAATTAACGGGCTTTCGGCCGACGTTTCAAGTTGGCAATGGGACAATTTTGATGCTTGGTTTATGGAAAGAACTTCCAGGTTTGACGAGCTTCAGGCTTTCGACCATAGTGTATATGGGTTGTTTTTAGGTGGATTAGACGAAGCGCCAGATGATTGCCGCTATGGGAGCCCTTATCGTACCTGGCTAACGCATCATAGCTTAACTGACTGTGCCAGAAAAAGTACTTTAGGATATACTTTGGAGTATTTGAAGATGACATTAGGAAATAAGGTAATAACAGCACAAAAGAATTATTCTATTATTGATATTCGGAGTAATGTAGGTAATACGGGTAGAAGAAGGCGGTTTTACGTAGTGAACCTAGACGATGTTATAAAGAGGCCTGACGAAACCATGTCTGATGTTCTTGACTCAAAAAAACTTTTGTGGAGAAAGCCTGGATATTATCACTACAAGTTACATGGGCTATTTTGGTTCTTAGATCTGGCCGCGAATGGCTTTTGAAGTATAAGATTAAACTGCTGCCTCTATGCTCTATATTAATTCTATTTGTTTAATAATCCCAATGGATGACTTGAAGGTAAAGATAGATTCTTTGACTAGAGAGGTTCGAGATCTTAGCAAGGAACTACGTGAGGGGTATGAGGAAATAAAGAAGCTAAGGGCAAAAGCCAGAGAACAAAGAGAAGAGATAGTACAAAAAGACGACAAGGTTGAAGAGTTAAATGTATACATATCGAAATTAAAAAAGCAAATTGATGAAAGGACTAAGGAGGTTGGGAATAGGGAAAGGGCTATTATGAATGAATGCAGAAGGAAAGAGTTGTTCAACGACAAAGTACTTGGAAGCTCTAGGAGTCGAGGAGAATATTATATTAGCTTAGAAATGAAAGTACTTAACACACGAGTCGAAATAATGAGAAGGTTTATTCTTGAGATTTCAAAAAGGTTTGGGTTTGATTTTGAGATCTTTGATGAGCTTTCGAGGATATCTGAGAACTCTGATGATCCGGTTATATCTGCACTTCTAGATAGCATTTCCCCAGATAGACAACCACCTCAGGAGAAGAGAAAATAGAATAATTTCCCAGTATTATTTTAAATGGACCGGAATTGTATTGTATTGAACATTTATAATGCTTTGGGGCCAGGGGACAAATTTTTCAAAATCACAAGCCCTCAGCTAATGGCAGGACAAAAAGTAGTCGATCCAGACACAAAATACATTAAGCTGCAAGTTGTGGGGGGAGAGGCACCCGGAGCAACGCTTGCTCAAAGAGTCGGTCCACTTGGGCTATCGTCGAAGGTGGTTGGTGAGGACATAAGGAAAGCCACTGCAGACTATAAGAGCTTGAAAGTTCATGTGGAGCTTGCAATAAAGGACAGAAAGGCGACGGTTGAGGTTCAGCCTAGCGTTGCAACTTTGATAATCAAAGCTTTGAAGGAGCCCCCAAGGGACAGAAAGAAAGAAAAGAACATTCTCCACAATGGAAGTCTCAAGATGACTGAGGTAGTTGAAATAGCAAGGATTGCCCGATCGAGCAGATCCTATTCTAAGACTCTTGCAGGAACGGTGAAGGAGGTCCTTGGCACATGCAAGTCCATTGGATGTAAAGTTGATGGAAAATGTCCTAAGGAAGTTACTCGCGAGATTGATAGTGGAGATATCAGGTTGCCCGATCAATAAATATTTATGACGAAAATGTTTTGTTCCTAGTCTTTATTTAGGCTTCCTCTGTGCGGTGCACGGAGTTTGAAACAAGTGTTTGAGAGAGATGTCCTAATTTGTTGTAATTTGGTCAATGTGAAACCCTAAAACATATAAATTTTATCCTATCTTTCTCGTCATGAGACTTTTGATTTTCTGTATGAGTTCACTTGTAGTGGGGAGTACTAGAATGGTTAGAATTACCTCGAGGCTCTATCCAGACTTTGGAATAGCTATTGCACCTGCAGGCACTGGAGGGAAGGGTACTGTCAAAATGCTTAGTACCAAAGAAAATAGAAAGATGGAACAGCAGGGAACTTTCAGAATCGACAAGGGGATAACAGAGGTCTCACAAGGCGAATCCAAACTTTGTAAGAATGAGAAAAACGATAGCATTGATGTTTGCACAGGAAAAGACGAGCTCTATTCGAAGTGGAGATTGGTTTCTGAAGACGGGAGTGTCAGATTCAAAACAGAAAATGACGTATGCCTAGAGACAGTTGAGGACAAGTTGGTATCTGGTGGCATAAAGCTTGTTGGTAGAGAATGTAAGCTGAACACAAATAGCCAACTCTTTGATTTGAAATTTGTCGACGAGGATAGCCAGGACTCAGAAGAGGATGAATTCGACAAAAACTCTCCAAAAGACTTGCCTTTAGAGGAACTGCTTCCTTTTTTACTTTATGGAAAAGAGCCGGTATCAAACCAGCGAATAATTTTGTATGATAGCCAGGGGAAAAAGAAGGCTTCATTCAGGGGATCGGTTAGCCCGCTCATGATTGCCAGCCTAAGCTCTGGCATTCTGCCACATTCCAGCAAATCATCCACACCTTATTCTGAATATAGGCCATTGTTAAAACCAAATTCTCCTGAGGAAGAAATGGCAATTACACCGAACTATGCAGAATATGGAAAGCTTTACTAATTAAACAATGTATTTATTGCTATTTCATTGGAAAGGAGTCATTGTTCTGGGATGCATTTTTGCATTTGTATGCGCATACTGACGGGACCTCATTGAATAATCCTGAAACCATAGAAATAAATGAAATCTGTCAATGTAAAAACAAGATGGGGCTGTTAGTTATGCTAGTAATATCTTGTATATTCTGTAAGTCGGATCCTATAAACGTTAGGATAGTATCAAAAGGGCATCCAGAGAAGTACTTGGCCCTGTTCAGCGGGGAGGTAAGACTTGCGACCAAGGAGCAGATAAGGAGTAATAAGGGATGCTCTAAATTCGTCGTGGATGAAATTAGAACGGAAATACTACAGGGGAATAGACGAGTATGCAAGAAATATGAATTTTCTAGGGTTATGTCATGTATTAATGAGGGTAAGAATTCGATGTGGGATGTTATAATTGACAATTCTAAGTTTGTTTCTTTCAAAGTAAGTGGTGGAGAAGATTGTATCACAGCCAATGGGTCAGAATCCACAGACATATTAGGAGATGTTTTAAGTTTAAGCAAGTGCGATAAAAATTCCAACTCTCAGAAGTTTTGGATTAAGTTGATAGTAAATAAAAAGACAAAGGGTAGCTAGAAACAGGCATAGAGAATTGGTAAATACTAATGGA